>NW_026904151.1:0-96779 GCF_024500275.1 Phycodurus eques | reverse complement strand
CTTTGGCAGGACGTTTTAGCGCTTACTTTTGACCTAGTGCGCTAAGATTTGAAACAAACGATCGGTGGGAATCCAGCTTTCCGGGTAGTCCTCCCCCGAGTCTCTGGACGGCTGTGGGGCCGAGCGGCGAGCGTTAAAGCACTCAGTTTCGCTCGAGTACCATGACGACCGATTTGACTTCGGCACGACTTTAGTCGCTTAATTTCAGCCTAGCGGGCTAGGAATTCACACAGACGATCCTTGGGAATCCAGCTTTCAGGGGAGGCCACTTCCAAGCCTCTCAGAGGGTCGTGGGGCCTATCGGCGAGCGTCAAAGCACTTCGGTTTCGCTCCCGTAGTAGGCCTTTATTGACTAAATTGTAACATGACGACCTATGTGACTTTGGCAAAGACTTTTTAGCGCTTACTTTTGAGCTAGTGGGCTAAGATTTGAAACAAACGATCCGGTGGGAATACAGCTTTCAGGGGAGGCCTCCCCCGAGTCTCTGGACAGCTGTGGGGCCGAACGGCGAGCGTCAAAGCACTTGGTTTCTCTTCAGTAGTAGGCCTTTATTGACTAATTGTCACCTGACGACCTATGTGACTTTGGCAGGACATTTTAGCGCCTTACTTTTCAGCTACTGGGCTAAGATTTGAAAGAAAACGATCGGTGGGAATCCAGCTTTCAGGGGAGTCCTCCCCGAGTATCTGGACGGATGAGGGGCCGAACGGCGAGCGTTAAAGCACTCAGTTTCGCTCGAGTAACATGACGACCGATTTGACTTCGGCACGACTTTAGGTCGCTTAATTTCAGCCTAGCGGGCTAGGAATTCACACAGACAATCCTTGGGAATCCAGCTTTCAGGGGGAGAACTCTCCAAGCCTCTCAGAGGTCGTGAGGCCGAACGGCGAGCGTCAAAGCACTCGGTTTCGCTCCAGTAGTAGGCCTTTTTGACTAAAGTGTAACATGACGACCGATGTGATTTTGGCAGGACTTTTTCGCGCCTACTTTTCAGTTACTGGGCGAATATTTGAAACAAACGATCGGTGGGAATCCAGCTATCAGGGGAGGCCTCTTCCAAGCCTCTCGGAGGTCGTGGGCCCCGAACGGCGAGCGTCAAAGCACTCGGTTTCGCTCCAGTCTTAGGCCTTTATTGACTAAATTGTAAACATGACAACCTATGTGACTTTGGCAGGACTTTTTAGCGCTTACTTTTGACCTAGTGCGCTAAGATTTGAAACAAACGATCGGTGGGAATCCAGCTTTCAGGGAGTCCTCCCCCGAGTCTCTGGACGGCTTGGGGCCGAGCGGCGAGCGTTAAAGCACTCAGTTTCGGTCAGTAGTAGGCCTTTATTGAATAAATTGTAACATGACGACCTATGTGATTTTGGCAGGACTTTTTAGCGCTTACTTTTGAGCTAGTGGGCTAAGATTTTAAACACATTATCGGTGGGAATCCAGCTTTCAGGGAGTCCTCCCCCGAGTATCTGGACGGATGTGGGGCCCGAACGGTGAGCGTTTAAAGCACTCAGTTTCGCTCGGAGTACCATGACGACCGATTTGACTTCGGCACGACTTTAGGTCGCTTAATTTCAGCCTAGCGGGCTAGGAATTCACACAGACAATCCTTGGGAATCCAGCTTTCAGGGGAGGACTCTTCCAAGCCTCTCAGAGGTCGTGAGGCCGAACGGCGAGCGTCAAAGCACTCGGTTTCGCTCCAGTAGTAGGCCTTTTTTGACTAAATTGTAACATGACGACCGATGTGATTTTGGCAGGACTTTTTCGCGCCTACTTTTCAGTTACTGGGCGAAGATTTGAAACAAACGATCGGTGGGAATCCAGCTTTCAGGGGAAGCCTCTTCCAAGCCTCTCGGAGGTTGTGGGGCCGAACGGCGAGCGTTAAAGCACTCAGATTCTCTCCAGTAGTCGGCCTTTATTGACTAAATTGTAACATGACGACCTATGTGACTTTGGCAAGACTTTTTAGCACCTACGTTTGAGCTAGTGGGCTAAGATTTGAAACAAATGATCGGTGGGAATCCAGCTTTCAGGGGAGGCCTCCCCCGAGACTCTGGACGGCTGTGGGGCCGAGCGGCGAGGCGAGCGTAAAGCACTCAGTTTCGGTCCAGTAGGAGGCCTTTATTGGCTAAATTGTAACATGACGACCTATGTGATTTTGGCAGGACTTCTTAGCGCCTACTTTTCAGCTACTGGGCTAAGATTTTAAACAAACGATCGGTGGGAATCCAGCTTTTAGGGGAGGCCTCTTCCAAGCCTCTCGGAGGTCGTGGGGCCGAACGGCGAGCGTCAAAGCACTTGGTTTCGCTCCAGTAGGAGGCCTATATTGACTAAATTGTAACATGACAAACCTATGTGAATTTGGCAGGACGTTTTAGCGCTTACTTTTGACCTAGTGCGCTAAGATTTGAAACAAACGATCGGTGGGAATCCAGCTTTCTGGGTAGTCCTCCCCGAGTCTCTGAACGGCTGTGGGGCCGAGCGGCGAGCGTTAAAGCACTCTGTTTCGCTCGAGTACCATGACGACCGATTTGACTTCGGCACGACTTTAGGTCGCTTAATTTCAGCCTAGCGGGCTAGGAATTCACACAGACAATCCTTGGGAATCCAGCTTTCAGGGGAGGCCTCTTCCAAGCCTCTCGGACGTCGTGGGGCCGAACAGCGAGCGTTAAAGCACTCACTTTCGGTCCAGTAGGAGGCCTTTATTGACTAAATTGTAACATGACTACCTATGTGACTTTGGCAAGACTTTTTAGCGCCTACCTTTGAGCTAGTGGGCTAAGATTTGAGAAAAAAGATCGGTGAGAATCCAGCTTTTAGGGGAGGCCGCTTCCAAGCCTCTCGGAGGTCGTGGGCCCGAACGGCGAGCGTCAAAGCACTCGGTTTCGCTCGAGTACCATGACGACCGATTTGACTTCGGCACGACTTTAGGTCGCCTAATTTCTGCCTAGCGGGCTAGGAAATTACACAGACAAGCCTTGGGAATACAGCTTTCAGGGGAGTCCTCCCCCGAGTTCTTGGACGGCTTTTGGGGCCGTGCGGCAAGCGTTAAAGCACTCAGTTTCGTTCCAGTAGTAGGCCTTTATTGAATAAATTGTAACATGACGACCTATGTGATTTTGGCAGGACTTTTTAGCGCTTACTTTTGAGCTAGTGGGCTAAGATTTGAAACACATTATCGGTGGGAATCCAGCTTTCAGGGGGAGTCCTCCCCCGACTATCTGGACGGATGTGGGGCCGAACGGCGAGCGTTAAAGCACTCAGTTCGCTCGAGTACCATGACGACCGATTTGATTCGGCACGAATTTAGGTCGCTTAATTTCAGCCTAGGCGGGCTAGGAATTCACACAGACAATCCTTGGGAATCCAGATTTCAGGGGAGGCCACTTCCAAGCCTCTCAGAGGTCGTGGGGCCTATCGGCGAGCGTCAAAGCACTCGGTTTCGCTCCAGTAGTAGGCCTTTATTGACTAAATTGTAACATGACGACCTATGTGACTTTGGCAATACTTTTTAGCGCTTACTTTTGAGCTAGTGGGCTAAGATTTGAAACAAACGATCGGTGGGAATCCAGCTTTCAGGGGAGTCCTCCCTCGAGTCTCTGGACGGCTTTGGGGCCGAGCGGCGAGCGTTAAAGCACTTGGTTTCTCTCCAGTAGTAGGCCTTTATTGACTAAATTGTAACATGACGACCTATGTGACTTTGGCAGGACATTTTAGCGCTTAGTTTTGAGCTAGTGGGCTAAGATTTGAAACAAACGATCGGTAGGAATCCAGCTTCAGGGGAAGCCTCACCCGAGTCTCTGGACGGCTGTGGGGCCGAGCGGCGAGCGTTAAAGCACTCAGTTTCGGTCCAGTAGGAGGCCTTTATTGAGTAAATTGTAACATGACGACCTATGTGATTTTGGCAGGACTTTTTAGCGCTTACTTTTGACCTAGTGGGCTAAGATTTTAAACACATTATCGGTGGGAATCCAGCTTTCAGGGGAGTCCACCCCCGAGTATCTGGACGGATGTGGGGCCGAACGGTGAGCGTTAAAGCACTCAGTTTCGCTCGAGTACCATGACGACCGATTTGACTTCGGCACGACTTTAGGTCGCTTAATTTCAGCCTAGCGGGCTAGGAATTCACACAGACAATCCGTGGGAATCCAGCTTTCAGGGGAGGACTCTTCCAAGCCTCTCAGAGGTCGTGAGGCCGAACGGCGAGCGTCAAAGCACTCGGTTTTCGCTCCAGTAGTAGGCCTTTTTTGACTAAATTGTAACATGACGACCGATGTGATTTTGGCAGGACTTTTTCGCGCCTACTTTTCAGTTACTGGGCGAAGATTTGAAACAAACGATCGGTGGGAATCCAGCTTTCAGGGGAAGCCTCTTCCAAGCCTCTCGGAGGTTGTGGGGCCGAACGGCGAGCGTTAAAGCACTCAGTTTCTCTCCAGTAGTCGGCCTTTATTGACTAAATTGTAACATGACGACCTATGTGACTTTGGCAAGACTTTTTAGCACCTACGTTTGAGCTAGTGGGCTAAGATTTGAAACAAATGATCGGTGGGAATCCAGCTTTCAGGGAGGCCTCCCCCGAGACTCTGGACGGCTGTGGGGGCCGAGCGGCGAGGCGAGCGTTAAAGCACTCAGTTTCGGTCCAGTAGGAGGCCTTTATTGGCTAAATTGTAACATGACGACCTATGTGATTTTGGCAGGACTTCTTAGCGCCTACTTTTCTGCTACTGGGCTAAGATTTGAAACAAACGATCGGTGGGAATCCAGCTTTCTGGGTAGTCCTCCCCCGAGTCTCTGAACGGCTGTGGGGCCGAGCGGCGAGCGTTAAAGCACTCTGTTTCGCTCGAGTACCATGACGACCGATTTGACTTCGGCACGACTTTAGGTCGCTTAATTTCAGCCTAGCGGGCTAGGAATTCCACACAGACAATCCTTGGGAATCCAGCTTTCAGGGGAGGCCTCTTCCAAGCCTCTCGGACGTCGTGGGGCCGAACAGCGAGCGTTAAAGCACTCACTTTCGGTCCAGTAGGAGGCCTTTATTGACTAAATTGTAACATGACTACCTATGTGACTTTGGCAAGACTTTTTAGCGCCTACCTTTGAGCTAGTGGGCTAAGATTTGAGACAAACGATCGGTGGGAATCCAGCTTTTAGGGGAGGCCGCTTCCAAGCCTCTCGGAGGTCGTGGGCCCGAACGGCGAGCGTCAAAGCACTCTGTTTCGCTCAAGTACCATGACGACCGATTTGACTTCGGCACGACTTTAGGTCGCCTAATTTCTGCCTAGCGGGCTAGGAAATTACACAGACAAGCCTTGGGAATCCAGCTTTCAGGGGAGTCCTCCCCCGAGTTCTTGGACGGCTTTGGGGCCGTGCGGCAAGCGTTAAAGCACTCAGTTTCGGTCCAGTAGTAGGCCTTTATTGAATAAATTGTAACATGACGACCTATGTGATTTTGGCAGGACTTTTTAGCGCTTACTTTTGAGCTAGTGGGCTAAGATTTGAAACACATTATCGGTGGGAATCCAGCTTTCAGGGGAGTCCTCCCCCGACTATCTGGACGGATGTGGGGCCGAACGGCGAGCGTTAAAGCACTCAGTTTCGCTCGAGTACCATGACGACCGATTTGATTTCGGCACGAATTTAGGTCGCTTAATTTCAGCCTAGCGGGCTAGGAATTCACACAGACAATCCTTGGGAATCCAGATTTCAGGGGAGGCCACTTCCAAGCCTCTCAGAGGTCGTGGGGCCTATCGGCGAGCGTCAAAGCACTCGGTTTCGCTCCAGTAGTAGGCCTTTATTGACTAAATTGTAACATGACGACCTATGTGACTTTGGCAATACTTTTTAGGCGCTTACTTTTGAGCTAGTGGGCTAAGATTTGAAACAAACGATCGGTGGGAATCCAGCTTTCAGGGGAGTCCTCCCCCGAGTCTCTGGACGGCTTTGGGGCCGAGCGGCGAGCGTTAAAGCACTTGGTTTCTCTCCAGTAGTAGGCCTTTATTGACTAAATTGTAACATGACGACCTATGTGACTTTGGCAGGACATTTAGCGCTTAGTTTTGAGCTAGTGGGGCTAAGATTTGAAACAAACGATCGGTAGGAATCCAGCTTTCAGGGGAAGCCTCACCCGAGTCTCTGGACGGCTGTGGGGCCGAGCGGCGAGCGTTAAAGCACTCAGTTTCGGTCCAGTAGGAGGCCTTTATTGACTAAATTGTAACATGACGACCTATGTGATTTTGGCAGGACTTTTTAGCGCTTACTTTTGACCTAGTGCGCTAAGATTTGAAACAAACGATCGGTGGGAATCAGCTTTCAGGGGAGTCCTCCCCCGAGTCTCTGGACGGCTGTGGGGCCGAGCGGCGAGCGTTAAAGCACTCAGTTTCGCTCGAGTACCATGACGACCGATTTGACTTCGGCACGACTTTAGGTCGCTTAATTTCTACCTAGCGGGCTAGGAATTTACACAAACAAGCCTTGGGAATCCAGCTTTCAAGTGAGGCCTCTTCCAAGCCTCTCGGAGCTCGTGAGGCCGAACGGCGAGCGTCAAAGCACTCTGTTTCGCTCCAGTAGTAGGGTTTTATTGACTAAATTGTAACATGACGACCGATTGTGATTTTGGCAGGACTTTTTCGCGCCTACTTTTCAGTTACTGGGCGAAGATTTGAAACAAACGATCGGTGGGAATCCAGCTTTCAGGGGAGGCCTCTTCCAAGCCTCTCGGAGGTTGTGGGGCCGAACGGCGAGCGTTAAAGCACTCAGTTTCTCTCCAGTAGTCGGCCTTTATTGACTAAATTGTAACATGACGACCTATGTGACTTTGGCAAGACTTTTTAGCACCTACGTTTGAGCTAGTGGGCTAAGATTTGAAACAAATGATCGGTGGGAATCCAGCTTTCAGGGGAGGCCTCCCCGAGACTCTGGACGGCTGTGGGGCCGAGCGGCGAGGCGAGCGTTAAAGCACTCAGTTTCGGTCCAGTAGGAGGCCTTTATTGGCTAAATTGCAACATGACGACCTATGTGATTTTGGCAGGACTTCTTAGCGCCTACTTTTCAGCTACTGGGCTAAGATTTTAAACAAACGATCGGTGGGAATCCAGCTTTCAGGGGAGGCCTCTTCCAAGCCTCTCGGAGGTCGTGGGGCCGAACGGCGAGCGTCAAAGCACTTGGTTTCGCTCCAGTAGGAGGCCTATATTGACTAAATTGTAACATGACAACCTATGTGACTTTGGCAGGACGTTTTAGCGCTTACTTTTGACCTAGTGGCGCTAAGATTTGAAACAAACGATCGGTGGGAATCCAGCTTTCTGGGTAGTCCTCCCCCGAGTCTCTGGACGGCTGTGGGGCCGAGCGGCGAGTGTTAAAGCACTCTGTTTCGCTCGAGTGCCATGACGACCGATTTGACTTCGGCACGACTTTAGGTCGCTTAATTTCAGCCTAGCGGGCTAGGAATTCACACAGACAATCCTTGGGAATCCAGCTTTCAGGGGAGGCCTCTTCCAAGCCTCTCGGACGTCGTGGGGCCGAACAGCGAGCGTTAAAGCACTCACTTTCGGTCCAGTAGGAGGCCTTTATTGACTAAATTGTAACATGACTACCTATGTGACTTTGGCAAGACTTTTTAGCGCCTACCTTTTAGCTAGTGGGCTAAGATTTGAGAAAAACGATCGGTGGGAATCCAGCTTTTAGGGGAGGGCCGCTTCCTAGCCTCTCGGAGGTCGTGGGCCCGAATGGCGAGCGTCAAAGCACTCGGTTTCGCTCGAGTACCATGACGACCGATTTGACTTCGGCACGACTTTAGGTCGCCTAATTTCTGCCTAGCTGGCTAGGAATTTACACAGACAAGCCTTGGGAATCCAGCTTTCAGGGGATTCCTCCCCCGAGTCTCTGGACGGCTTTGGGGCCGTGCGGCGAGCGTTAAAGCACTCAGTTTCGGTCCAGTAGTAGGCCTTTATTGAATAAATTGTAACATGACGACCTATGTGATTTTGGCAGGACTTTTTAGCGCTTACTTTTGAGCTAGTGGGCTAAGATTTGAAACACATTATCGGTGGGAATCCAGCTTTCAGGGGAGTCCTCCCCCGACTATCTGGACGGATGTGGGGCCGAACGGCGAGCGTTAAGCACTCAGTTTCGCTCGAGTACCATGACGACCGATTTGATTTCGGCACGAATTTAGGTCGCTTAATTTCAGCCTAGCGGGCTAGGAATTCACACAGACAATCCTTGGGAATCCAGATTTCAGGGGAGGCCACTTCCAAGCCTCTCAGAGGTCGTGGGGCCTATCGGCGAGCGTCAAAGCACTCGGTTTCGCTCCAGTAGTAGGCCTTTATTGACTAAATTGTAACATGACGACCTATGTGACTTTGGCAATACTTTTTAGCGCTTACTTTGAGCTAGTGGGCTAAGATTTGAAACAAACGATCGGTGGGAATCCAGCTTTCAGGGGAGTCCTCCCCCGAGTCTCTGGACGGCTTTGGGGCCGAGCGGCGAGCGTTAAAGCACTTGGTTTCTCTCCAGTAGTAGGCCTTTATTGACTAAATTGTAACATGACGACCTATGTGACTTTGGCAGGACATTTTAGCGCTTAGTTTTGAGCTAGTGGGCTAAGATTTGAAACAAACGATCGGTAGGAATCCAGCTTTCAGGGGAAGCCTCACCCGAGTCTCTGGACGGCTGTGGGGCCGAGCGGCGAGCGTTAAAGCACTCAGTTTCGGTCCAGTAGGAGGCCTTTATTGAGTAAATTGTAACATGACGACCTATGTGATTTTGGCAGGACTTTTTAGCGCTTACTTTTGACCTAGTGCGCTAAGATTTGAAACAAACGATCGGTGGGAATCCAGCTTTCAGGGGAGTCCTCCCCCGAGTCTCTGGACGGCTGTGGGGCCGAGCGGCGAGCGTTAAAGCACTCAGTTTCGCTCGAGTACCATGACGACCGATTTGACTTCGGCACGACTTTAGGTCGCTTAATTTCTACCTAGCGGGCTAGGAATTTACACAAACAAGCCTTGGGAATCCAGCTTTCAAGTGAGGCCTCTTCCAAGCCTCTCGGAGCTCGTGAGGCCGAACGGCGAGCGTCAAAGCACTCTGTTTCGCTCCAGTAGTAGGGTTTTATTGACTAAATTGTAACATGACGACCGATGTGATTTTGGCAGGACTTTTTCGCGCCTACTTTTCAGTTACTGGGCGAAGATTTGAAACAAACGATCGGTGGGAATCCAGCTTTCAGGGGAGGCCTCTTCCAAGCCTCTCGGAGGTTGTGGGGCCGAACGGCGAGCGTTAAAGCACTCAGTTTCTCTCCAGTAGTCGGCCTTTATTGACTAAATTGTAACATGACGACCTATGTGACTTTGGCAAGACTTTTTAGCACCTACGTTTGAGCTAGTGGGCTAAGATTTGAAACAAATGATCGGTGGGAATCCAGCTTTCAGGGGAGGCCTCCCCCGAGACTCTGGACGGCTGTGGGGCCGAGCGGCGAGCGTTAAAGCACTCAGTTTCGGTCCAGTAGGAGGCCTTTATTGGCTAAATTGTAACATGACGACCTATGTGATTTTGGCAGGACTTTTTAGCGCCTACTTTTCAGCTACTGGGCTAAGATTTTAAACAAACGATCGGTGGGAATACAGCGTTCAGGGGAGGCCTCCCCCGAGTCTCTGGACAGCTGTGGGGCTGAACGGCGAGCGTCAAAGCACTCAGTTTCGCTCGAGTACCATGACGACCGATTTGACTTCGGCACGACTTTAGGTCGCTTAATTTCTACCTAGCGGGCTAGGAATTTACACAAACAAGCCTTGGGAATCCAGCTTTCAAGTGAGGCCTCTTCCAAGCCTCTCGGAGCTCGTGAGGCCGAACGGCGAGCGTCAAAGCACTCTGTTTCGCTCCAGTAGTAGGGTTTTATTGACTAAATTGTAACATGACGACCTATGTGACTTTGGCAGGACTTTTTAGCGCCTACTTTTCAGCTACTGGGCGAAGATTTGAAACAAACGATCGGTGGGAATCCAGCTTTCAGGGGAAGCCTCACCCGAGTCTCTGGACGGCTGTGGGGCCGAGCGGCGAGCGTTAAAGCACTCAGTTTCGGTCCAGTAGTAGGCCTTTATTGAATAAATTGTAACATGACGACCTATGTGATTTTGGCAGGACTTCTTAGCGCCTACTTTTCAGCTACTGGGCTAAGATTTTAAACGAACGATCGGTGGGAATCCAGCTTTCAGGGGAGGCCTCTTCCAAGCTTCTCGGAGGTCGTGGGGCCGAACAGCGAGCGTTAAAGCACTCAGTTTCGGTCCAGTAGGAGCCCTTTATTGACTAAATTGTAACATGACTACCTATGTGACTTTGGCAAGACTTTTTAGCGCCTACCTTTCAGCTAGTGGGCTAAGATTTGAGAAAAAACGATCGGTGGGAATCCAGCTTTTAGGGGAGGGCCGCTTGCAAGCCTCTCGGAGGTCGTGGGCCCGAACGGCGAGCGTCAAAGCACTCTGTTTCGCTCGAGTACCATGACGACCGATTTGACTTCGCCACGACTTTAGGTCGCCTAATTTCTGCCTAGCGGGCTAGGAATTTACACGGACAAGCCTTGGGAATCCAGCTTTCAGGGGAGTCCTCCCCCGAGTATCTGGATGGATGTGGGGCCGAACGGCGAGCGTTAAAGCACTCAGTTTCGCTCGAGTACCATGACGACCGATTTGACTTCGGCACGACTTTAGGTCGCTTAATTTCAGCCTAGCGGGCTAGGAATTCACACAGACAATCCTTGGGAATCCAGCTTTCAGGGGAGGCCCTCTTGCAAGCTTCTCGGAGGTCGTGGGGCCGAACAGCGAGCGTTAAAGCACTCAGTTTCGGTCCAGTAGGAGGCCTTTATTGACTAAATTGTAATATGACGACCTATGTGACTTTGGCAAGACTTTTTAGCGCCTACGTTTGAGCTAGTGGGCTAAGATTTGAAACAAACGATCGGTGGGAATCCAGCTTTCAGGGGAGGCCTCCCCCGAGACTCTGGACGGCTGTGGGGCCGAGCGGCGAGCGTTAAAGCACTCAGTTTCGGTCCAGTAGGAGGCCTTTTTTGGCTAAATTGTAACATGACGACCTATGTGATTTTGGCAGGACTTCCTAGCGCCTACTTTTCAGGTACTGGGCTAAGATTTTAAACAAACGATCGGTGGGAATCCAGCTTTCAGGGGAGGCCTCTTCCAAGCCTCTCGGAGGTCGTGGGGCCGAACGGCGAGCGTCAAAGCACTCTCTTTCGCTCCAGTAGGAGGCCTATATTGACTAAATTGTAACATGACAACCTATGTGACTTTGGCAGGACGTTTTAGCACTTACTTTTGACCTAGTGCGCTAAGATTTGAAACAAACGATCGGTGGGAATCCAGCTTTCCGGGTAGTCCTCCCCCGAGTCTCTGGACGGCTGTGGGGCCGAGCGGCGAGCGTTAAAGCACTCAGTTTCGGTCCAGTAGTAGGCCTTTATTGAATAAATTGTAACATGACGACCTATGTGATTTTGGCAGGACTTTTTAACACTTACTTTTGAGCTAGTGGGCTAAGATTTGAAACACATTATCGGTGGGAATCCAGCTTTCAGGGGAGTCCTCCCCCGAGTATCTGGATGGATGTGGGGCCGAACGGCGAGCGTTAAAGCACTCAGTTTCGCTTGAGTACCATGACGACCGATTTGACTTCGGCACGACTTTAGGTCGCTTAATTTCAGCCTAGCGGGCTAGGAATTCACACAGACAATCCTTGGGAATCCAGCTTTCAGGGGAGGCCTCTTCCAAGCTTCTCGGAGGTCGTGGGGCCGAACAGCGAGCGTTAAAGCACTCAGTTTCGGTCCAGTAGGAGCCCTTTATTGACTAAATTGTAACATGACTACCTATGTGACTTTGGCAAGACTTTTTAGCGCCTACCTTTCAGCTAGTGGGCTAAGATTTGAGAAAAACGATCGGTGGGAATCCAGCTTTTAGGGGAGGCCGCTTCCAAGCCTCTCGGAGGTCGTGGGCCCGAACGGCGAGCGTCAAAGCACTCTGTTTCGCTCGAGTACCATGACGACCGATTTGACTTCGCCACGACTTTAGGTCGCCTAATTTCTGCCTAGCGGGCTAGGAATTTACACAGACAAGCCTTGGGAATCCAGCTTTCAGGGGAGTCCTCCCCCGAGACTCTGGACAGCTGTGGGGATGAGCGGCGAGCGTTAAAGCACTCTGTTTCGCTCCAGTAGTAGGGTTTTATTGACTAAATTGTAACATGACGACCTATGTGACTTTGGCAGGACTTTTTAGCGCCTACTTTTCAGCTACTGGGCGAAGATTTGAAACAAACGATCGGTGGGAATCCAGCTTTCAGGGGAAGCCTCACCCGAGTCTCTGGACGGGCTGTGGGGCCGAGCGGCGAGCGTTAAAGCACTCAGTTTCGGTCCATTAGTAGGGTTTTATTGACTAAATTGTAACATGACGACCTATGTGACTTTGGCAGGACTTCCTAGCGCCTACTTTTCAGCTACTGGGCGAAGATTTGAAACAAACGATCGGTGGGAATCCAGCTTTCAGGGGAGGCCTCTTCCAAGCCTCTCGGAGGTCGTGGGCCCGAACGGCGAGCGTCAAAGCACTCGGTTTCGCTCCAGTAGTAGGCCTTATATTGACTAAATTGTAACATGACAACCTATGTGACTTTGGCAGGACGTTTTAGCGCTTACTTTTGACCTAGTGCGCTAAGATTTGAAACAAACGATCGGTGGGAATCCAGCTTTCCGGGAGTCCTCCCCCGAGTCTCTGGACGGCTTTGGGGCCGAGCGGCGAGCGTTAAAGCACTCAGTTTCGGTCCAGTAGTAGGCCTTTATTGAATAAATTGTAACATGACGACCTATGTGATTTTGGCAGGACTTTTTAGCGCTTACTTTTGAGCTAGTGGGCTAAGATTTGAAACACATTATCGGTGGGAATCCAGCTTTCAGGGGAGTCCTCCCCCGAGTATCTGGACGGATGTGGGGCCGAACGGCGAGCGTTAAAGCACTCAGTTTCGCTCGAGTACCATGACGACCGATTTGACTTCGGCACGACTTTAGGTCGCTTAATTTCAGCCTAGCGGGCTAGGAATTCACACAGACAATCCTTGGGAATCCAGCTTTCAGGGGAGAACTCTTCCAAGCCTTCTCAGAGGTCGTGAGGCCGAACAGGCGAGCGTTCAAAGCACTCAGGTTTCGCTCCAGTAGGAGCCCTTTATTGACTAAATTGTAACATGACTACCTATGTGACTTTGGCAAGACTTTTTAGCGCCTACCTTTCAGCTAGTGGGCTAAGATTTGAGAAAAACGATCGGTGGGAATCCAGCTTTTAGGGGAGGCCGCTTCCAAGCCTCTCGGAGGTCGTGGGCCCGAACGGCGAGCGTCAAAGCACTCTGTTTCGCTCGAGTACCATGACGACCGATTTGAATTCGCCACGACTTTAGGTCGCCTAATTTCTGCCTAGCGGGCTAGGAATTTACACAGACAAGCCTTGGGAATCCAGCTTTCAGGGGAGTCCTCCCCGAGTATCTGGATGGATGTGGGGCCGAACGGCGAGCGTTAAAGCACTCAGTTTCGCTCGAGTACCATGACGACCGATTTGACTTCGGCACGACTTTAGGTCGCTTAATTTCAGCCTAGCGGGCTAGGAATTCACACAGACAATCCTTGGGAATCCAGCTTTCAGGGGAGGCCTCTTCCAAGCTTCTCGGAGGTCGTGGGGCCGAACAGCGAGCGTTAAAGCACTCAGTTTCGGTCCAGTAGGAGGCCTTTATTGACTAAATTGTAATATGACGACCTATGTGACTTTGGCAAGACTTTTAGCGCCTACGTTTAGCTAGTGGGCTAAGATTTGAAACAAACGATCGGTGGGAATCCAGCTTTCAGGGGAGGCCTCCCCGAGACTCTGGACGGCTGTGGGGCCGAGCGGCGAGCGTTAAAGCACTCAGTTTCGTCCAGTAGGAGGCCTTTTTGGCTAAATTGTAACATGACGACCTATGTGATTTTGGCAGGACTTCCTAGCGCCTACTTTTCAGCTACTGGGCTAAGATTTTAAACAAACGATCGGTGGGAATCCAGCTTTCAGGGGAGGCCTCTTCCAAGCCTCTCGGAGGTCGTGGGGCCGAACGGCGAGCGTCAAAGCACTCTGTTTCGCTCCAGTAGGAGGCCTATATTGACTAAATTGTAACATGACAACCTATGTGACTTTGGCAGGACGTTTTAGCGCTTACTTTTGACCTAGTGCGCTAAGATTTGAAACAAACGATCGGTGGGAATCCAGCTTTCCGGGTAGTCCTCCCCCGAGTCTCTGGACGGCTGTGGGGCCGAGCGGCGAGCGTTAAAGCACTCAGTTTCGGTCCAGTAGTAGGCCTTTATTGAATAAATTGTAACATGACGACCTATGTGATTTTGGCAGGACTTTTTAGCGCTTACTTTTGAGCTAGTGGGCTAAGATTTGAAGCACATTATCGGTGGGAATCCAGCTTTCAGGGGAGTCCTCCCCTGAGTATCTGGACGGATGTGGGGCCGAACGGCGAGCGTTAAAGCACTCAGTTTCGCTCGAGTACCATGACGAACCGATTTGACTTCGGCACGTACTTTAGGTCGCTTAATTTCAGCCTAGCGGGCTAGGAATTCACACAGACAATCCTTGGGAATCCAGCTTTCAGGGGAGGCCTCTTCCAAGCCTCTCGGAGGTCGTGGGGCCGAACAGGCGAGCGTCAAAGCACTCAGGTTTCGCTCCAGTAGTAGGCCTTTATTGACTAAATTGTAACATGACGACCTATGTGACTTTGGCAGGACTTTTTAGCGCTTACTTTGACAGCTAGTGCGCTAAGATTTGAAACAAACGATCGGTGGGAATCCAGCTTTCAGGGGAGGCCTCCCCGAGTCTCTGGACGGCTTTTGGGGCCGAAGCGGCGAGCGTCAAGCACTCGGTTTCGGTCCAGTAGTAGGCCTTTATTGAATAAATTGTAACATGACGACCTATGTGATTTTGGCAGGACTTTTTAGCGCTTACTTTTGAGCTAGTGGGCTAAGATTTGAAACAAACGATCGTGGGAATCCAGCTTTCAGGGGAGTCCTCCCCTGAGTATCTGGACGGATGTGGGGCCGAACGGCGAGCGTTAAAGCACTCAGTTTTCGCTCGAGTACCATGACGACCGATTTGACTTCGGCACGGACTTTAGGTCGCTTAATTTTGAGCTAGTGGGCTAAGATTTGAAACAAATTATCGGTGGGAATCCACAGCTTTCGGGGGAGTCCTCCCCCCGAGTCTCTGGACGGCTTGTGGGGCCGAGCGGCTGAGCGTCTAAAGCACTCGTTTTCGCTACAGTAGTAGGCCTTTATTGACTAAATTGTAACATGACGAACTACGTGATTTTGGCAGGACTTTTTAGCGCTTACTTTTGAGCTAGTGGGCTAAGATTTGAAAACAAATTATCGGTGGGAATCCAGCTTTCGGGGGAGTCCTCCCCCGAGTCTCTGGACGGCTTTGGGGCGAACGGCGAGCGTCAAAGCACTCGGTTTCTCTACAGTAGTTGGCCTTTATTGACTAAATTGTAACATGACGACCTATGTGATTTTTGCAGGACGTTTTAGCGCCTACTTTTCAGCTACTGGGCTAAGATTTGAAACAAACGATCGGTGGGAATCCAGCTTTCAGGGGGAGGCCTCTTCCAAGCCTCTCGGAGGTCGTGGGCTCGAACGGCGAGCGTCAAAGCACTAGGTTTCTCTCCAGTAGTAGGCCTTTATTGACTAAATTGTAACATGACGACCTATGTGACTTTGGCAAGACTTTTTAGCGCTACTTTTGACCTAGTGGGCTAAGATTTGAAACAAACGATCGGTGGGAATCCAGCTTTCGGAGGAGGCCTCCCCCGAGTCTCTGGACGGCTGTGGGGCCGAGCGCGAGCGTTAAAGCACTCAGTTTTCTCTCCAGTAGTAGGCCTTTATTGACTAAATTGTAACATGACGACCTATGTGATTTTGGCAGGACGTTTTAGCGCCTACTTTTCACCTACTGGGCTAAGATTTGAAACAAACGATCGGTGCGAATCCAGCTTTCAGGGGGAGGCCTCCCCCGAGTCTCTGGACAGGCTGTGGGGCCGAACGGCGAGCGTCAAAGGACTCGGTTTTCTCTCCAGTAGTAGCCTTTATTGACTAAATTGTATCATGACGACCTATGTGACTTTGCAAGACTTTTTAGCGCCTACTTTTGAGCCGTCGCGGGCTAGGAATTCACACAGACAATCCTTGGGAATCCAGCTTTCAGGGGAGGCCTCTTCGCAAGCCTCTCGGAGGTCGTGGGGCCGGAACAGCGAGCGTTAAAGCACTTCAGTTTCGGTCCGAGTAAGGAGGCCTTTATTGACTAAATTGTAACATGACTACCTATGTGAACTTTGGCAAGACTTTTAGCGCCTACCTTTTAGCTAGTGGGCTAAGATTTGAGAAAAACGATCGGTGGGAATCCAGCTTTTAGGGGAGGCCGCTTCCAAGCCTCTCGGAGGTCGTGGGCCCGAACGGCGAGCGTCAAAGCACTCGGTTTCGCTCGAGTACCATGACGACCGATTTGACTTCGGCACGACTTTAGGTCGCCTAATTTCTACCTAGCGGGCTAGGAATTTACACAGACAAGCCTTGGGAATCCAGCTTTCAGGGGAGGCCACTTCCAAGCCTCTCAGAGGTTGTGGGGCCTAACGGCGAGCGTCAAAGCACTCGGTTTCGCTCCAGTCTTAGGCCTTTATTGACTAAATTGTAACATGACAACCTATGTGACTTTGGCAGGACTTTTTAGCGCTTACTTTTGACCTAGTGCGCTAAGATTTGAAACAAACGATCGGTGGGAATCCAGCTTTCAGGGGAGTCCTCCCCGAGTCTCTGGACGGCTTTGGGGCCGAGCGACGAGCGTTAAAGCACTCAGTTTCGCTCGAGTACCATGACGACCGATTTGACTTCGGCACGACTTTAGGTCGCTTAATTTCAGCCTAGCGGGCTAGGAATTCACACAGACAATCCTTGGGAATCCAGCTTTCAGGGGAGGCCACTTCCAAGCCTCTCAGAGGTCGTGGGGCCTATCGGCGAGCGTCAAAGCACTCGGTTTTCGCTCCAGTAGTAGGCCTTTATTGACTAAATTGTAACATGACGACCTATGTGACTTTGGCAAGACTTTTTAGCGCTTACTTTTGAGCTAGTGGGCTAAGATTTGAAACAAACGATCGGTGGGAATACAGCTTTCAGGGGAGGCCTCCCCCGAGTCTTTGGACAGCTGTGGGGGCCGAACGGCGAGCGTCAAAGCACTTGGTTTCTCTCCAGTAGTAGGCCTTTATTGAATAAATTGTAACATGACGACCTGTGTGACTTTGGCAGGACATTTTAGCGCCTAGTTTTGAGCTAGTGGGCTAAGATTTGAAACAAACGATCGGTGGGAATCCAGCTTTCAGGGGAAGCCTCAGCCGAGTCTCTGGACGGCTGTGGGGCCGAGCGGCGAGCGTTAAAGCACTCAGTTTCGCTCGAGTACCATGACGACCGATTTGACTTCGGCACGACTTTAGGTCACTTAATTTCTACCTAGCGGGCTAGGAATTTACACAAACAAGCCTTGGGAATCCAGCTTTCAAGTGAGGCCTCTTCCAAGCCTCTCGGAGCTCGTGAGGCCGAACGGCGAGCGTCAAAGCACTCTGTTTCGCTCCAGTAGTAGGGTTTTATTGACTAAATTGTAACATGACGACCTATGTGACTTTGGCAGGACTTTTTAGCGCCTACTTTTCAGCTACTGGGCGAAGATTTGAAACAAACGATCGGTGGGAATCCAGCTTTCAGGGGAAGCCTCACCCGAGTCTCTGGACGGCTGTGGGGCCGAGCGGCGAGCGTTAAAGCACTCAGTTTCGGTCCATTAGTAGGGTTTTATTGACTAAATTGTAACATGACGACCTATGTGACTTTGGCAGGACTTTTTGCGCCTACTTTTCAGCTACTGGGCGAAGATTTGAAACAAACGATCGGTGGGAATCCAGCTTTCAGGGGAGGCCTCTTCCAAGCCTCTCGGAGGTCGTGGGCCCGAACGGCGAGCGTCAAAGCACTCGGTTTCGCTCCAGTCTTAGGCCTTTATTGACTAAATTGTAACATGACAACCTATGTGACTTTGGCAGGACTTTTTAGCGCTTACTTTTGACCTAGTGCGCTAAGATTTGAAACAAACGATCGGTGGGAATCCAGCTTTCAGGGGAGTCCTCCCCCGAGTCTCTGGACGGCTTTGGGGCCGAGCGGCGAGCGTTAAAGCACTCAGTTTCGGTCCAGTAGTAGGCCTTTATTGAATAAATTGTAACATGACGACCTATGTGATTTTGGCAGGACTTTTTAGCGCTTACTTTTGAGCTAGTGGGCTAATATTTGAAACACATTATCGGTGGGAATCCAGCTTTCAGGGGAGTCCTCCCCCGAGTATCTGGACGGATGTGGGGCCGAACGGCGAGCGTTAAAGCACTCAGTTTCGCTCGAGTACCATGACGACCGATTTGACTTCGGCACGACTTTAGGTCGCTTAATTTCAGCCTAGCGGGCTAGGAATTCACACAGACAATCCTTGGGAATCCAGCTTTCAGGGGAGAACTCTTCCAAGCCTCTCAGAGGTCGTGAGGCCGAACGGCGAGCGTCAAAGCACTCGGTTTCGCTCCAGTAGTAGGCCTTTATTGACTAAATTGTAACATGACGACCGATGTGATTTTGGCAGGACTTTTTAGCGCCTACTTTTCAGTTACTGGGCGAAGATTTGAAACAAACGATCGGTGGGAATCCAGCTTTCAGGGGAGGCCTCTTCCAAGCCTCTCGGAGGTTGTGGGGCCGAACGGCGAGCGTTAAAGCACTCAATTTCTCTCCAGTAGTCGGCCTTTATTGACTAAATTGCAACATGACGACCTATGTGACTTTGGCAAGACTTTTTAGCGCCTACGTTTGAGCTAGTGGGCTAAGATTTGAAACAAACGATCGGTGGGAATCCAGCTTTCAGGGGAGGCCTCCCCCGAGACTCTGGACAGCTGTGGGGATGAGCGGCGAGCGTTAAAGCACTCGGTTTCGCTCCAGTAGGAGGCCTATATTGACTAAATTGTAACATGACAACCTATGTGACTTTGGCAGGACGTTTTAGCGCTTACTTTTGACCTAGTGCGCTAAGATTTGAAACAAACGATAGGTGGGAATCCAGCTTTCCGGGTAGTCCTCCCCCGAGTCTCTGGACGGCTGTGGGGCCGAGCGGCGAGCGTTAAAGCACTCAGTTTCGGTCCAGTAGTAGGCCTTTATTGAATAAATTGTAACATGACGACCTATGTGATTTTGGCAGGACTTTTTAGCGCTTACTTTTGAGCTAGTGGGCTAAGATTTGAAGCACATTATCGGTGGGAATCCAGCTTTCAGGGGAGTCCTCCCCTGAGTATCTGGACGGATGTGGGGCCGAACGGCGAGCGTTAAAGCACTCAGTTTCGCTCGAGTACCATGACGACCGATTTGACTTCGGCACGACTTTAGGTCGCTTAATTTCAGCCTAGCGGGCTAGGAATTCACACAGACAATCCTTGGGAATCCAGCTTTCAGGGGAGGCCTCTTCCAAGCCTCTCGGAGGTCGTGGGGCCGAACAGCGAGCGTTAAAGCACTCAGTTTCGGTCCAGTAGGAGGCCTTTATTGACTAAATTGTAACATGACGACCTATGTGACTTTGGCAGGACGTTTTGGCGCCTAATTTACAGCTACTGGGCTAAGATTTGAAACAAACGATCGGTGGGAATCCAGCTTTCAGGGGAGGCCTTCCCCGAGTCTCTGGACGGCTTTTGGGGCGAACGGCGAGAGTCAAAGCACTCGGTTTCTCTACAGTAGTTGGCCTTCATTGACTAAATTGTAACATGACGACCTATGTGATTTTGGCAGGACTTTTTAGCGCCTACTTTTCAGCTACTGGGCGAAGATTTAAAACAAACGATCGGTGGGAATCCAGCTTTCAGGGGAGGCCTCTTAGAAGCCTCTCGGAGGTTGTGGGGCCGAACAGCGAGCGTGAAAGCACTCGTTTTCGCTACACTAGTAGGCCTTTATTGACTACATTGTAACATGACGACCTACGTGATTTTGGCAGGACTTTTTAGCGCTTACTTTTGAGCTAGTGGGCTAAGATTTGAAACAAATTATCGGTGGGAATCCAGCTTTCGGGGGAGTCCTCCCCCGAGTCTCTGGACGGCTGTGGGGCCGAGCGGCGAGCGTCAAAGCACTCGTTTTCGCTACAGTAGTAGGCCTTTATTGACTAAATTGTAACATGACGAACTACGTGATTTTGGCAGGACTTTTTAGCGCTTACTTTTGAGCTAGTGGGCTAAGATTTGAAACAAATTATCGGTGGGAATCCAGCTTTCGGGGGAGTCCTCCCCCGAGTCTCTGGACGGCTTTGGGGGCGAACGGCGAGCGTCAAAGCACTCGGTTTCTCTACAGTAGTTGGCCTTTATTGACTAAATTGTAACATGACGACCTATGTGATTTTTGCAGGACGTTTTAGCGCCTACTTTTCAGCTACTGGGCTAAGATTTGAAACAAACGATCGGTGGGAATCCAGCTTTCAGGGGAGGCCTCTTCCAAGCCTCTCAGAGGTCGTGGGCTCGAACGGCGAGCGTCAAAGCACTAGGTTTCTCTCCAGTAGTAGGCCTTTATTGACTAAATTGTAACATGACGACCTATGTGACTTTGGCAAGACTTTTTAGCGCCTACTTTTGACCTAGTGGGCTAAGATTTGAAACAAACGATCGGTGGGAATCCAGCTTTCGGAGGAGGCCTCCCCCGAGTCTCTGGACGGCTGTGGGGCCGAGCGGCGAGCGTTAAAGCACTCAGTTTCTCTCCAGTAGTAGGCCTTTATTGACTAAATTGTAACATGACGACCTATGTGATTTTGGCAGGACGTTTTTGCGCCCACTTTTCACCTACTGGGCTAAGATTTGAAACAAACGATCGGTGCGAATCCAGCTTTCAGGGGAGGCCTCCCCCGAGTCTCTGGACAGCTGTGGGGCCGAACGGCGAGCGTCAAAGGACTCGGTTTCTCTCCAGTAGTAGGCCTTTATTGACTAAATTGTATCATGACGACCTATGTGACTTTGGCAAGACTTTTTAGCGCCTACTTTTGAGCTAGTGGGCTAAGGTTTGAAACAAAGCATCGGTGGGAATCCAGCTTTCAGAGGAGGCCTCTTCCAAGCCTCTCGAAGGTCGTGGGCCCGAACGGCGAGCGTCAAAGCACTCGGTTTCGCTCCCGTAGTAGGCCTTTATTGACTAAATTGTAATATGACAACCTGTGTGACTTTGGCAGGACTTTTTAGCGCTTACTTTTGAGCTAGTGCGCTCAGATTTGAAACAAACGATCGGTGGGAATCCAGCTTTCAGGGGAGGCCTCCCCCGAGTCTCTGGACGGCTATGGGGCCGAGCGGCGAGCGTTAAAGCACTCGTTTTCTCTCCAGTAGTAGGCCTTTATTGACTAAATTGTAACATGACGACCTATGTGACTTTGGCAGGACTTTTTTGCGCCTACTTTTAAGCTACTGGGCTAAGATTTGAAACAAACGATCGGTGGGAATCCAGCTTTCAGGGGAGGCCTCCCCCGAGTCTCTGGACGGCTGTGGGGCCGAGCGGCGAGCGGTAAAGCACTCAGTTTCGGTCCAGTAGGAGGCCTTTATTGACTAAATTGTAACATGACGACCTATGTGATTTTGGCAGGACTTTTTAGCGCCTACGTTTGAGCTATTGGGCTAAGATTTGAAACAATCGATCGGTGGGAATCCAGAATTTAAGGGAGTCCGCCCCCGAGTTTCTGGACGGCTGTGGGGCCGAGCGGCGAGCGTTAAAGCACTCAGTTTCGCTCGAGTACCATGACGACCGATTTGACTTCGGCACGACTTTAGGTCGCTTAATTTAAGCCTAGCGGGCTAGGAATTCACAGAGACAATCCTTGGGAATCCAGCTTTCAGGGGAGGCCTCTTCCAAGCCTCTCGGAGGTCGTGGGGCCGAACGGCGAGCGTCATAGCATTCGGTTTCTCTACAGTTGTAGGCCTTTATTGACTAAATTGTAACATGACGACCTATGTGACTTTGGTAAGACTTTTTAGCGCCTACTTTTGAGCTAGTGGACTAAGATTTGAAAGAAACGATCGGTGCGAATCCACCTTTCAGGGGAGGCCTCCCCCGAGTGTCTGGACGGCTGTGGGGCCGAGCGGCGAGCGTTAAAGCACTCAGTTTCGGTCCAGTAGGCGGACTTTATTGACTAAATTGTAACATGACGACCTATGTGATTTTGGCAGGACTTTTTAGCGCCTACTTTTCAGCTACTGGGCTAAGATTTGAAAGAAACGATCGGTGGGAATCCAGCTTTCAGGGGAGGCCTCTTCCAAGCCTCTCGGAGGGCGTGGGCCCGAACGGCGAGCGTCAAAGCACTCGGTTTCGCTCCAGTAGTAGGCCTTTATTGACTAAATTGTAACATGACAACCTATGTGACTTTGGCAGGACTTTTTAGCGCCTACTTTTCACCTAGTGCGCTAAGATTTGAAACAAACGATCGGTGGGAATCCAGCTTTCAGGGGTGTCCTCCCCCGAGTCTCTGGACGGCTGTGGGGCCGAGCGGCGAGCGTTAAAGCACTCAGTTTCGGTCCAGTAGGAGGCCTTTATTGGCTAAATTGTAACATGACGACCTATGTGATTTTGGCAGGACTTCTTAGCGCCTACTTTTCAGCTACTGGGCTAAGATTTGAAACAAACGATCGGTGGGAATCCAGCTTTCAGGGGAGGCCTCTTCCGAGCCTCTCGGAGGTCGTGGGCCCGAACGGCGAGCGTCAAAGCACTCGGTTTCGCTCCAGTCTTTTGCCTTTGACTAAATTGTAACATGACAACCTATGTGACTTTGGCAGGACTTTTTAGCGCTTACTTTTGACCTAGTGCGCTAACATTTGAAACAAACGATCGGTGGGAATCCAGCTTTCAGGGGAGTCCTCCCCCGAGTCTCTGGACGGCTTTGGGGCCGAGCGGCGAGCGTTAAAGCACTCAGTTTCACTCGAGTACCATGACGACCGATTTGACTTCGGCACGACTTTAGGTCGCCTAATTTCTGCCTAGCGGGCTAGGAATTTACACAGACAAGCCTTGGGAATCCAGCTTTCAAGGGAGGCCTCTTCCGAGCCTCTCGGAGGTCGTGGGCCCGAACGGCGAGCGTCAAAGCACTCGGTTTCGCTCCAGTCTTTGGCCTTTGACTAAATTGTAACATGACGACCTATGTGACTTTGGCAGGACTTTTTATTGCTTACTTTAGAGCTAGTGGGCTAAGATTTGAAACAAACGATCGGTGGGAATCCAGCTTTCAGAGGAGGCCTCCCCCGAGTCTCTGGACGGCTGTGGGGGCGAACGGCTAGCGTCAAAGCACTCGGTTTCTTTCCAGTAGTTGGCCTTTATTGACTAAATTGTAACATGACGACCTATGTGACTTTGGCAGGACTTTTTAGCGCTTACTTTAGAGCTAGTGGGCTATGATTTGAAACAAACGATCGGTGGGAATCCAGCTTTCAGGGGAGGCCTCCACCGAGTCTCTGGACGGCTGTGGGGGCGAACGGCGAGCGTCAAAGCAGTCGGTTTCGGTCCAGTAGTAGGCCTTTATTGACTAAATTGTAACATGACGACCTATGTGATTTTGGCAGGACTTTTTAGCGCTTACTTTTGAGCTAGTGGGCTAAGATTTGAAACACATTATCGGTGGGAATCCAGCTTTCAAGGGAGTTCTCCCGCGAGTCTCTGGACGGATGTGGGGCCGAACGGCGAGCGTTAAAGCACTCAGTTTCGCTCTAGTACCATGACGACCGATTTGACTTCGGCACGACTTTAGGTCGCTTAATTTCAGCCTAGCGGGCTAGGAATTCACACAGACAATCCTTGGGAATCCAGCTTTCAGGGGAGAACTCTTCCAAGCCTCTCAGAGGTCGTGAGGCCGAACGGCGAGCGTCAAAGCACTCGGTTTCGCTCCAGTAGTAGGCCTTTATTGACTAAATTGTAACATGACGACCGATGTGATTTTGGCAGGACTTTTTAGCGCCTACTTTTCAGTTACTGGGCGAAGATTTGAAACAAACGATCGGTGGGAATCCAGCTTTCAGGGGAGGCCTCTTCCAAGCCTCTCGGAGGTTGTGGGGCCGAACGGCGAGCGTTAAAGCACTCAGTTTCTCTCCAGTAGTCGGCCTTTATTGACTAAATTGTAACATGACGACCAATGTGACTTTGGCAAGACTTTTTAGCGCCTACGTTTGAGCTAGTGGGCTAAGATTTGAAACAAACGATCGGTGGGAATCCAGCTTTCAGGGGAGGCCTCCCCCGAGACTCTGGACGGCTGTGGGGCCGAACGGCGAGCGTCAAAGCACTCGGTTTCGGTACAGTAGGAGGCCTTTATTGACTAAATTGTGACATGACAAGCTATGTGATTTTGGCAGGACTTTTTAGCGCTTACTTTTGACCTAGTGCGCTAAGATTTGAAACAAACGATCGGTGGGAATCCAGCTTTAAGGGGAGTCCTCCCCCTAGTCTCTGGACGGCTGTGGGGCCGAGCGGCGAGCGTTAAAGCACTCAGTTTCGCTCGAGTACCATGACGACCGATTTGACTTCGGCACGACTTTAGTTCGCTTAATTTCTACCTAGCGGGCTAGGAATTTACACAAACAAGCCTTGGGAATCCAGCTTTCAAGGGAGGCCTCCGCCGAGTGTCTGGACGGCTGTGGGGCCGAGCGGCGAGCGTTAAAGCACTCAGTTTCGGTCCAGTAGGCGGACTTTATTGACTAAATTGTAACATGACGACCTATGTGATTTTGGCAGGACTTTTTAGCGCCTACTTTTCAGCTACTGGGCTAAGATTTGAAAGAAACGATCGGTGGGAATCCAGCTTTCAGGGGAGGCCTCTTCCAAGCCTCTCGGAGGGCGTGGGCCCGAACGGCGAGCGTCAAAGCACTCGGTTTCGCTCCAGTAGTAGGCCTTTATTGACTAAATTGTAACATGACAACCTATGTGACTTTGGCAGGACTTTTTAGCGCTTACTTTTCACCTAGTGCGCTAAGATTTGAAACAAACGATCGGTGGGAATCCAGCTTTCAGGGGAGTCCTCCCCCGAGTCTCTGGACGGCTATGGGGCCGAGCGGCGAGCGTTAAAGCACTCAGTTTCGCTCGAGTACCATGACGACCGATTTGACTTCGGCACGACTTTAGGTCGCTTAATTTCTACCTAGCGGGCTAAGAATTTACACAAACAAGCCTTGGGAATCCAGCTTTCAAGGGAGGCCTCTTCCAAGCCTCTCGGAGCTCGTGAGGCCGAACGGCGAGCGTCAAAGCACTCTGTTTCGCTCCAGTAGTAGGGTTTTATTGACTAAATTGTAACATGACGACCTATGTGACTTTGGCAGGACGTTTTAGCGCTTACTTTTGACCTAGTGCGCTAAGATTTGAAACAAACGATCGGTGGGAATCCAGCTTTCCGGGTCGTCCTCCCCCGAGTCTCTGGACGGCTGTGGGGCCGAGCGGCGAGCGTTAAAGCACTCAGTTTCGCTCGAGTACCATGACGACCGATTTGACTTCGGCACGACTTTAGTTCGCTTAATCTCTACCTAGCGGGCTAGGAATTTACACAAACAAGCCTTGGGAATCCAGCTTTCAAGGGAGGCCTCCCCCGAGTGTCTGGACGGCTGTGGGGCCGAGCGGCGAGCGTTAAAGCACTCAGTTTCGGTCCAGTAGGCGGACTTTATTGACTAAATTGTAACATGACGACCTATGTGATTTTGGCAGGACTTTTTAGCGCCTACTTTTCAGCTACTGGGCTAAGATTTGAAAGAAACGATCGGTGGGAATCCAGCTTTCAGGGGAGGCCTCTTCCACGCCTCTCGGAGGGCGTGGGCCCGAACGGCGAGCGTCAAAGCACTCGGTTTCGCTCCAGTAGTAGGCCTTTATTGACTAAATTGTAACATGACAACCTATGTGACTTTGGCAGGACTTTTTATCGCTTACTTTTCACCTAGTGCGCTAAGATTTGAAACAAACGATCGGTGGGAATCCAGCTTTCAGGGGAGTCCTTCCCCGAGTCTCTGGACGGCTGTGGGGCCGAGCGGCGAGCGTTAAAGCACTCAGTTTCGCTCGAGTACCATGACGACCGATTTGACTTCGGCACGACTTTAGTTCGCTTAATTTCTACCTAGCGGGCTAGGAATTTACACAAACAAGCCTTGGGAATCCAGCTTTCAAGGGAGGCCTCCCCCGAGTGTCTGGACGGCTGTGGGGCCGAGCGGCGAGCGTTAAAGCACTCAGTTTCGGTCCAGTAGGCGGACTTTATTGACTAAATTGTAACATGACGACCTATGTGATTTTGGCAGGATTTTTTAGCGCTTACTTTTCACCTAGTGCGCTAAGATTTGAAACAAACGATCGGTGGGAATCCAGCTTTCAGGGGAGTCCTCCCCCGAGTCTCTGGACGGCTGTGGGGCCGAGCGGCGAGCGTTAAAGCACTCAGTTTCGCTCGAGTACCATGACGACCGATTTGACTTCGGCACGACTTTAGGTCGCTTAATTTCTACCTAGCGGGCTAAGAATTTACACAAACAAGCCTTGGGAATCCAGCTTTCAAGGGAGGCCTCTTCCAAGCCTCTCGGAGCTCGTGAGGCCGAACGGCGAGCGTCAAAGCACTCTGTTTCGCTCCAGTAGTAGGGTTTTATTGACTAAATTGTAACATGACGACCTATGTGACTTTGGCAGGACTTTTTAGCGCCTACTTTTCAGCTACTGGGCGAAGATTTGAAACAAACGATAGGTGGGAATCCAGCTTTCCGGGTCGTCCTCCCCCGAGTCTCTGGACGGCTGTGGGGCCGAGCGGCGAGCGTTAAAGCACTCAGTTTCGCTCGAGTACCATGACGACCGATTTGACTTCGGCACGACTTTAGTTCGCTTAATTTCTACCTAGCGGGCTAGGAATTTACACAAACAAGCCTTGGGAATCCAGCTTTCAAGGGAGGCCTCCCCCGAGTGTCTGGACGGCTGTGGGGCCGAGCGGCGAGCGTTAAAGCACTCAGTTTCGGTCCAGTAGGCGGACTTTATTGACTAAATTGTAACATGACGACCTATGTGATTTTGGCAGGACTTTTTAGCGCCTACTTTTCAGCTACTGGGCTAAGATTTGAAAGAAACGATCGGTGGGAATCCAGCTTTCAGGGGAGGCCTCTTCCAAGCCTCTCGGAGGGCGTGGGCCCGAACGGCGAGCGTCAAAGCACTCGGTTTCGCTCCAGTAGTAGGCCTTTATTGACTAAATTGTAACATGACAACCTATGTGACTTTGGCAGGACTTTTTAGCGCTTACTTTTCACCTAGTGCGCTAAGATTTGAAACAAACGATCGGTGGGAATCCAGCTTTCAGGGGAGTCCTCCCCCGAGTCTCTGGACGGCTGTGGGGCCGAGCGGCGAGCGTCAAAGCACTCGGTTTCGCTCCAGTAGTAGGTCTTTATTGACTAAATTGTAACATAACGACCTATGTGACTTTGGCAAGACTTTTTTGCGCCTACTTTTCAGCTACTGGGCTAAGATTTGAAACAAACGATCGGTGGGAATCCAGCTTTTAGGGGAGGCCTCCCCCGAGTCTCTGGACGGCTGTGGGGCCGAGCGGCGAGCGTTAAAGCACTCAGTTTCGGTCCAGTAGGAGGCCTTTATTGGCTAAATTGTAACATGACGACCTATGTGATTTTGGCAGGACTTCTTAGCGCCTACTTTTCAGCTACTGGGCTAAGATTTTAAACAAACGATCGGTGGGAATCCAGCTTTCAGGGGAGGCCTCTTCCAAGCCTCTCGGAGGTCGTGGTGCCGAACGGCGAGCGTCAATGCACTCGGTTTCGCTCCAGTAGGAGGCCTATATTGACTAAATTGTAACATGACAACCTATGTGACTTTGGCAGGACGTTTTAGCGCTTACTTTTGACCTCGTGCGATAAGATTTGAAACCCACGATCGGTGGGAATCCAGCTTTCTGGGTAGTCCTCCCCCGAGTCTCTGGACGGCTGTGGGGCCGAGCGGCGAGCGTTAAAGCACTCAGTTTCGCTCGAGTACCATGACGACCGATTTGACTTCGGCACGACTTTAGGTCGCTTAATTTCAGCCTAGCGGGCTAGGAATTCACACAGACAATCCTTGGGAATCCAGCATTCAGGGGAGGCCACTTCCAAGCCTCTCAGAGGTCGTGGGGCCTATCGGCGAGCGTCAAAGCACTCGGTTTCGCTCCAGTAGTAGGCCTTTATTGACTAAATTGTAACATGACGACCTATGTGACTTTGGCAAGACTTTTTAGCGCTTACTTTTGAGCTAGTGGGCTAAGATTTGAAACAAACGATCGGTGGGAATACAGCTTTCAGGGGAGGCCTCCCCCGAGTCTCTGGACAGCTGTGGGGCCGAACGGCGAGCGTCAAAGCACTTGGTTTCTCTCCAGTAGTAGACCTTTATTGACTAAATTGTAACATGACGACCTATGTGACTTTGGCAAGACTTTTTAGCGCCTACGTTTGAGCTAGTGGGCTAAGATTTGAAACAAACGATCGGTGGGAATCCAGCTTTCAGGGGAGGCCTCCCCCGAGACTCTGGACGGCTGTGGGGCCGAACGGCGAGCGTCAAAGCACTCGGTTTCGCTCCAGTAGGAGGCCTTTATTGACTAAATTGTGACATGACAACCTATGTGATTTTGGCAGGACTTTTTAGCGCTTACTTTTGACCTAGTGCGCTAAGATTTGAAACAAACGATCGGTTTGGAATCCAGCTTTAAGGGGAGTCCTCCCCCTAGTCTCTGGACGGCTGTGGGGCCGAGCGGCGAGCGTTAAAGCGCTCAGTTTTGCTCGAGTACCATGACGACCGATTTGACTTCGGCACGACTTTAGGTCGCTTAATTTTAGCCTAGCGGGCTAGGAATTCACACAGACAATCCTTGGGAATCCAGCTTTCAGGGGAGGCCTCTTCCAAGCCTCTCAGAGGTCGTGGGGCCGAACGGCGAGCGTCAATGCACTTGGTTTCGCTCCAGTAGTAGGTCTTTATTGACTAAATTGTAACATAACGACCTATGTGACTTTGGCAAGACTTTTTTGCGCCTACTTTTCAGCTACTGGGCTAAGATTTGAAACAAACGATCGGTGGGAATCCAGCTTTTAGGGGAGGCCTCCCCCGAGTCTCTGGACGGCTGTGGGGCAGAGCGGCGAGCGTTAAAGCACTCAGTTTCGGTCCAGTAGGAGGCCTTTATTGGCTAAATTGTAACATGACGACCTATGTGATTTTGGCAGGACTTCTTAGCGCCTACTTTTCAGCTACTGGGCTAAGATTTTAAACAAACGATCGGTGGGAATCCAGCTTTCAGGGAGGCCTCTTCCAAGCCTCTCGGAGGTCGTGGGGCCGAACGGCGAGCGTCAATGCACTCGGTTTCGCTCCAGTTGGAGGTCTATATTGACTAAATTGTAACATGACAACCTATGTGACTTTGGCAGGACGTTTTAGCGCTTACTTTTGACCTAGTGCGCTAAGATTTGAAACAAACGATCGGTGGGAATCCAGCTTTCCGGGTAGTCCTCCCCCGAGTCTCTGGACGGCTGTGGGGCCGAGCGGCGAGCGTTAAAGCACTCAGTTTCGCTCGAGTACCATGACGACCGATTTGACTTCGGCACGACTTTAGGTCGCTTAATTTCAGCCTAGCAGGCTAGGAATTCACACAGACAATCCTTGGGAATCCAGCTTTCAGGGGAGGCCACTTCCAAGCCTCTCAGAGGTCGTGGGGCCTATCGGCGAGCGTCAAAGCACTCGGTTTCGCTCCAGTAGTAGGCCTTTATTGACTAAATTGTAACATGACGACCTATGTGACTTTGGCAAGACTTTTTAGCGCTTACTTTTGAGCTAGTGGGCTAAGATTTGAAACAAACGATCGGTGGGAATACAGCTTTCAGGGGAGGCCTCCCCCGAGTCTCTGGACAGCTGTGGGGCCGAACGGCGAGCGTCAAAGCACTTGGTTTCTCTCCAGTAGGAGGCCTTTATTGACTAAATTGTAACATGACGACCTATGTGACTTTGGCAGGACATTTTAGCGCCTAGTTTTGAGCTAGTGGGCTAAGATTTGAAACAAACGATCGGTGGGAATCCAGCTTTCAGGGGAAGCCTCACCCGAGTCTCTGGACGGCTGTGGGGCCGAGCGGCGAGCGTTAAAGCACTCAGTTTCGGTCCAGTAGGAGGCCTTTATTGAGTAAATTGTAACATGACGACCTATGTGATTTTGGCAGGACTTTTTAGCGCTTACTTTTGACCTAGTGCGCTAAGATTTGAAACAAACGATCGGTGGGAATCCAGCTTACAGGGGAAGCCTCACCCGAGTCTCTGGACGGCTGTGGGGCCGAGCGGCGAGCGTTAAAGCACTCAGTTTCGGTCCAGTAGGAGGCCTTTATTGAGTAAATTGTAACATGACGACCTATGTGATTTTGGCAGGACTTTTTAGCGCTTACTTTTGACCTAGTGCGCTAAGATTTGAAACAAACGATCGGTGGGAATCCAGCTTTCAGGGGAGTCCTCCCCCGAGTCTCTGGACGGCTGTGGGGCTGAGCGGCGAGCGTTAAAGCACTCAGTTTCGCTCAAGTACCATGACGACCGATTTGACTTCGGCACGACTTTAGTTCGCTTAATTTCTACCTAGCGGGCTAGGAATTTACACAAACAAGCCTTGGGAATCCAGCTATGAGGGGAGGCCTCTTCCAAGCCTCTCGGAGGTCGTGGGCCCGAACGGCGAGCGTCAAAGCACTCGGTTTCGCTCCAGTCTTAGGCCTTTATTGACTAAATTGTAACATGACAACCTATGTGACTTTGGCAGGACTTTTTAGCGCTTACTTTTGACCTAGTGCGCTAAGATTTGAAACAAACGATCGGTGGGAATCCAGCTTTCAGGGGAGTCCTCCCCCGAGTCTCTGGACGGCTTTGGGGCCGAGCGGCGAGCGTTAAAGCACTCAGTTTCGGTCCAGTAGTAGGCCTTTATTGAATAAATTGTAACATGACGACCTATGTGATTTTGGCAGGACTTTTTAGCGCTTACTTTTGAGCTAGTGGGCTAAGATTTGAAACACATTATCGGTGGGAATCCAGCTTTCAGGGGAGTCCTCCCCCGAGTATCTGGACGGATGAGGGGCCGAACGGCGAGCGTTAAAGCACTCAGTTTCGCTCGAGTACCATGACGACCGATTTGACTTCAGCACGACTTTAGGTCGCTTAATTTCTGCCTAGCGGGCTAGGAATTCACACAGACAATCCTTGGGAATCCAGCTTTCAGGGGAGAACTCTTCCAAGCCTCTCAGAGGTCGTGAGGCCGAACGGCGAGCGTCAAAGCACTCGGTTTCGCTCCAGTAGTAGGCCTTTTTTGACTAAATTGTAACATGACGACCGATGTGATTTTGGCAGGACTTTTTCGCGCCTACTTTTCAGTTACTGGGCGAAGATTTGAAACAAACGATCGGTGGGAATCCAGCTATCAGGGGAGGCCTCTTCCAAGCCTCTCGGAGGTCGTGGGCCCGAACGGCGAGCGTCAAAGCACTCGGTTTCGCTCCAGTCCTAGGCCTTTATTGACTAAATTGTAACATGACAACCTATGTGACTTTGGCAGGACTTTTTAGCGCTTACTTTTGACCTAGTGCGCTAAGATTTGAAACAAACGATCGGTGGGAATCCAGCTTTCAGGGGAGTCCTCCCCCGAGTCTCTGGACGGCTTTGGGGCCGAGCGGCGAGCGTTAAAGCACTCAGTTTCGGTCCAGTAGTAGGCCTTTATTGAATAAATTGTAACATGACGACCTATGTGATTTTGGCAGGACTTTTTAGCGCTTACTTTTGAGCTAGTGGGCTAAGATTTGAAACACATTATCGGTGGGAATCCAGCTTTCAGGGGAGTCCTCCCCCGAGTATCTGGACGGATGTGGGGCCGAACGGTGAGCGTTAAAGCACTCAGTTTCGCTCGAGTACCATGACGACCGATTTGACTTCGGCACGACTTTAGGTCGCTTAATTTCAGCCTAGCGGGCTAGGAATTCACACAGACAATCCTTGGGAATCCAGCTTTCAGGGGAGGACTCTTCCAAGCCTCTCAGAGGTTGTGAGGCCGAACGGCGAGCGTCAAAGCACTCGGTTTCGCTCCAGTAGTAGGCCTTTTTTGACTAAATTGTAACATGACGACCGATGTGATTTTGGCAGGACTTCTTAGCGCCTACTTTTCAGCTACTGGGCTAAGATTTTAAACAAACGATCGGTGGGAATCCAGCTTTTAGGGGAGGCCTCCCCCGAGTCTCTGGACGGCTGTGGGGCCGAGCGGCGAGCGTTAAAGCACTCAGTTTCGGTCCAGTAGGAGGCCTTTATTGGCTAAATTGTAACATGACGACCTATGTGATTTTGGCAGGACTTCTTAGCGCCTACTTTTCAGCTACTGGGCTAAGATTTTTAAACAAACGATCGGTGGGAATCCAGCTTTCAGGGGAGGCCTCTTCCAAGCCTCTCGGAGGTCGTGGGGCGGAACGGCGAGCGTCAATGCACTCGGTTTCGCTCCAGTAGGAGGCCTATATTGACTAAATTGTAACATGACAACCTATGTGACTTTGGCAGGACGTTTTAGCGCTTACTTTTGACCTCGTGCGATAAGATTTGAAACCCACGATCGGTGGGAATCCAGCTTTCTGGGTAGTCCTCCCCCGAGTCTCTGGGCGGCTGTGGGGCCGAGCGGCGAGCGTTAAAGCACTCAGTTTCGCTCGAGTACCATGACGACCGATTTGACTTCGGCACGACTTTAGGTCGCTTAATTTCAGCCTAGCGGGCTAGGAATTCACACAGACAATCCTTGGGAATCCAGCTTTCAGGGGAGGCCTCTTCCAAGCCTCTCAGAGGTCGTGGGGCCGAACGGCGAGCGTCAATGCACTTGGTTTCGCTCCAGTAGTAGGTCTTTATTGACTAAATTGTAACATAACGACCTATGTGACTTTGGCAAGACTTTTTTGCGCCTACTTTTCAGCTACTGGGCTAAGATTTGAAACAAACGATCGGTGGGAATCCAGCTTTTAGGGGAGGCCTCCCCCGAGTCTCTGGACGGCTGTGGGGCAGAGCGGCGAGCGTTAAAGCACTCAGTTTCGGTCCAGTAGGAGGCCTTTATTGGCTAAATTGTAACATGACGACCTATGTGATTTTGGCAGGACTTCTTAGCGCCTACTTTTCAGCTACTGGGCTAAGATTTTAAACAAACGATCGGTGGGAATCCAGCTTTCAGGGGAGGCCTCTTCCAAGCCTCTCGGAGGTCGTGGGGCCGAACGGCGAGCGTCAATGCACTCTGTTTCGCTCCAGTTGGAGGTCTATATTGACTAAATTGTAACATGACAACCTATGTGACTTTGGCAGGACGTTTTAGCGCTTACTTTTGACCTAGTGCGCTAAGATTTGAAACAAACGATCGGTGGGAATCCAGCTTTCCGGGTAGTCCTCCCCCGAGTCTCTGGACGGCTGTGGGGCCGAGCGGCGAGCGTTAAAGCACTCAGTTTCGCTCGAGTACCATGACGACCGATTTGACTTCGGCACGACTTTAGGTCGCTTAATTTCAGCCTAGCGGGCTAGGAATTCACACAGACAATCCTTGGGAATCCAGCTTTCAGGGGAGGCCACTTCCAAGCCTCTCAGAGGTCGTGGGGCCTATCGGCGAGCGTCAAAGCACTCGGTTTCGCTCCAGTAGTAGGCCTTTATTGACTAAATTGTAACATGACGACCTATGTGACTTTGGCAAGACTTTTTAGCGCTTACTTTTGAGCTAGTGGGCTAAGATTTGAAACAAACGATCGGTGGGAATACAGCTTTCAGGGGAGGCCTCCCCCGAGTCTCTGGACAGCTGTGGGGCCGAACGGCGAGCGTCAAAGCACTTGGTTTCTCTCCAGTAGGAGGCCTTTATTGACTAAATTGTAACATGACGACCTATGTGACTTTGGCAGGACATTTTAGCGCCTAGTTTTGAGCTAGTGGGCTAAGATTTGAAACAAACGATCGGTGGGAATCCAGCTTTCAGGGGAAGCCTCACCCGAGTCTCTGGACGGCTGTGGGGCCGAGCGGCGAGCGTTAAAGCACTCAGTTTCGGTCCAGTAGGAGGCCTTTATTGAGTAAATTGTAACATGACGACCTATGTGATTTTGGCAGGACTTTTTAGCGCTTACTTTTGACCTAGTGCGCTAAGATTTGAAACAAACGATCGGTGGGAATCCAGCTTACAGGGGAAGCCTCACCCGAGTCTCTGGACGGCTGTGGGGCCGAGCGGCGAGCGTTAAAGCACTCAGTTTCGGTCCAGTAGGAGGCCTTTATTGAGTAAATTGTAACATGACGACCTATGTGATTTTGGCAGGACTTTTTAGCGCTTACTTTTGACCTAGTGCGCTAAGATTTGAAACAAACGATCGGTGGGAATCCAGCTTTCAGGGGAGTCCTCCCCCGAGTCTCTGGACGGCTGTGGGGCTGAGCGGCGAGCGTTAAAGCACTCAGTTTCGCTCAAGTACCATGACGACCGATTTGACTTCGGCACGACTTTAGTTCGCTTAATTTCTACCTAGCGGGCTAGGAATTTACACAAACAAGCCTTGGGAATCCAGCTATGAGGGGAGGCCTCTTCCAAGCCTCTCGGAGGTCGTGGGCCCGAACGGCGAGCGTCAAAGCACTCGGTTTCGCTCCAGTCTTAGGCCTTTATTGACTAAATTGTAACATGACAACCTATGTGACTTTGGCAGGACTTTTTAGCGCTTACTTTTGATCTAGTGCGCTAAGATTTGAAACAAACGATCGGTGGGAATCCAGCTTTCAGGGGAGTCCTCCCCCGAGTCTCTGGACGGCTTTGGGGCCGAGCGGCGAGCGTTAAAGCACTCAGTTTCGGTCCAGTAGTAGGCCTTTATTGAATAAATTGTAACATGACGACCTATGTGATTTTGGCAGGACTTTTTAGCGCTTACTTTTGAGCTAGTGGGCTAAGATTTGAAACACATTATCGGTGGGAATCCAGCTTTCAGGGGAGTCCTCCCCCGAGTATCTGGACGGATGAGGGGCCGAACGGCGAGCGTTAAAGCACTCAGTTTCGCTCGAGTACCATGACGACCGATTTGACTTCAGCACGACTTTAGGTCGCTTAATTTCTGCCTAGCGGGCTAGGAATTCACACAGACAATCCTTGGGAATCCAGCTTTCAGGGGAGAACTCTTCCAAGCCTCTCAGAGGTCGTGAGGCCGAACGGCGAGCGTCAAAGCACTCGGTTTCGCTCCAGTAGTAGGCCTTTTTTTGACTAAATTGTAACATGACGACCGATGTGATTTTGGCAGGACTTTTTCGCGCCTACTTTTCAGTTACTGGGCGAAGATTTGAAACAAACGATCGGTGGGAATCCAGCTATCAGGGGAGGCCTCTTCCAAGCCTCTCGGAGGTCGTGGGCCCGAACGGCGAGCGTCAAAGCACTCGGTTTCGCTCCAGTCCTAGGCCTTTATTGACTAAATTGTAACATGACAACCTATGTGACTTTGGCAGGACTTTTTAGCGCTTACTTTTGACCTAGTGCGCTAAGATTTGAAACAAACGATCGGTGGGAATCCAGCTTTCAGGGGAGTCCTCCCCCGAGTCTCTGGACGGCTTTGGGGCCGAGCGGCGAGCGTTAAAGCACTCAGTTTCGGTCCAGTAGTAGGCCTTTATTGAATAAATTGTAACATGACGACCTATGTGATTTTGGCAGGACTTTTTCGCGCTTACTTTTGAGCTAGTGGGCTAAGATTTGAAACACATTATCGGTGGGAATCCAGCTTTCAGGGGAGTCCTCCCCCGAGTATCTGGACGGATGTGGGGCCGAACGGTGAGCGTTAAAGCACTCAGTTTCGCTCGAGTACCATGACGACCGATTTGACTTCGGCACGACTTTAGGTCGCTTAATTTCAGCCTAGCGGGCTAGGAATTCACACAGACAATCCTTGGGAATCCAGCTTTCAGGGGAGGACTCTTCCAAGCCTCTCAGAGGTCGTGAGGCCGAACGGCGAGCGTCAAAGCACTCGGTTTTGCTCCAGTAGTAGGCCTTTTTTGACTAAATTGTAACATGACGACCGATGTGATTTTGGCAGGACTTCTTAGCGCCTACTTTTCAGCTACTGGGCTAAGATTTTAAACAAACGATCGGTGGGAATCCAGCTTTTAGGGGAGGCCTCCCCCGAGTCTCTGGACGGCTGTGGGGCCGAGCGGCGAGCGTTAAAGCACTCAGTTTCGGTCCAGTAGGAGGCCTTTATTGGCTAAATTGTAACATGACGACCTATGTGATTTTGGCAGGACTTCTTAGCGCCTACTTTTCAGCTACTGGGCTAAGATTTTAAACAAACGATCGGTGGGAATCCAGCTTTCAGGGGAGGCCTCTTCCAAGCCTCTCGGAGGTCGTGGGGCGGAACGGCGAGCGTCAATGCACTCGGTTTCGCTCCAGTAGGAGGCCTATATTGACTAAATTGTAACATGACAACCTATGTGACTTTGGCAGGACGTTTTAGCGCTTACTTTTGACCTCGTGCGATAAGATTTGAAACCCACGATCGGTGGGAATCCAGCTTTCTGGGTAGTCCTCCCCCGAGTCTCTGGACGGCTGTGGGGCCGAGCGGCGAGCGTTAAAGCACTCAGTTTCGCTCGAGTACCATGACGACCGATTTGACTTCGGCACGACTTTAGGTCGCTTAATTTCAGCCTAGCGGGCTAGGAATTCACACACACAATCCTTGGGAATCCAGCTTTCAGGGGAGGCCACTTCCAAGCCTCTCAGAGGTCGTGGGGCCTATCGGCGAGCGTCAAAGCACTCGGTTTCGCTCCAGTAGTAGGCCTTTATTGACTAAATTGTAACATGACGACCTATGTGACTTTGGCAAGACTTTTTAGCGCTTACTTTTGAGCTAGTGGGCTAAGATTTGAAACAAACGATCGGTGGGAATACAGCTTTCAGGGGAGGCCTCCCCCGAGTCTCTGGACAGCTGTGGGGCCGAACGGCGAGCGTCAAAGCACTTGGTTTCTCTCCAGTAGGAGGCCTTTATTGACTAAATTGTAACATGACGACCTATGTGACTTTGGCAGGACATTTTAGCGCCTAGTTTTGAGCTAGTGGGCTAAGATTTGAAACAAACGATCGGTGGGAATCCAGCTTTCAGGGGAAGCCTCACCCGAGTCTCTGGACGGCTGTGGGGCCGAGCGGCGAGCGTTAAAGCACTCAGTTTCGGTCCAGTAGGAGGCCTTTATTGAGTAAATTGTAACATGACGACCTATGTGATTTTGGCAGGACTTTTTAGCGCTTACTTTTGACCTAGTGCGCTAAGATTTGAAACAAACGATCGGTGGGAATCCAGCTTACAGGGGAAGCCTCACCCGAGTCTCTGGACGGCTGTGGGGCCGAGCGGCGAGCGTTAAAGCACTCAGTTTCGCTCGAGTACCATGACGACCGATTTGACTTCGGCACGACTTTAGGTCGCTTAATTTCAGCCTAGCGGGCTAGGAATTCACACAGACAATCCTTGGGAATCCAGCTTTCAGGGGAGGACTCTTCCAAGCCTCTCAGAGTTTGTGAGGCCGAACGGCGAGCGTCAAAGCACTCGGTTTCGCTCCAGTAGTAGGCCTTTTTTGACTAAATTGTAACATGACGACCGATGTGATTTTGGCAGGACTTCTTAGCGCCTACTTTTCAGCTACTGGGCTAAGATTTTAAACAAACGATCGGTGGGAATCCAGCTTTTAGGGGAGGCCTCCCCCGAGTCTCTGGACGGCTGTGGGGCCGAGCGGCGAGCGTTAAAGCACTCAGTTTCGGTCCAGTAGGAGGCCTTTATTGGCTAAATTGTAACATGACGACCTATGTGATTTTGGCAGGACTTCTTAGCGCCTACTTTTCAGCTACTGGGCTAAGATTTTAAACAAACGATCGGTGGGAATCCAGCTTTCAGGGGAGGCCTCTTCCAAGCCTCTCGGAGGTCGTGGGGCGGAACGGCGAGCGTCAATGCACTCGGTTTCGCTCCAGTAGGAGGCCTATATTGACTAAATTGTAACATGACAACCTATGTGACTTTGGCAGGACGTTTTAGCGCTTACTTTTGACCTCGTGCGATAAGATTTGAAACCCACGATCGGTGGGAATCCAGCTTTCTGGGTAGTCCTCCCCCGAGTCTCTGGGCGGCTGTGGGGCCGAGCGGCGAGCGTTAAAGCACTCAGTTTCGCTCGAGTACCATGACGACCGATTTGACTTCGGCACGACTTTAGGTCGCTTAATTTCAGCCTAGCGGGCTAGGAATTCACACAGACAATCCTTGGGAATCCAGCTTTCAGGGGAGGCCTCTTCCAAGCCTCTCAGAGGTCGTGGGGCCGAACGGCGAGCGTCAATGCACTTGGTTTCGCTCCAGTAGTAGGTCTTTATTGACTAAATTGTAACATAACGACCTATGTGACTTTGGCAAGACTTTTTTGCGCCTACTTTTCAGCTACTGGGCTAAGATTTGAAACAAACGATCGGTGGGAATCCAGCTTTTAGGGGAGGCCTCCCCCGAGTCTCTGGACGGCTGTGGGGCAGAGCGGCGAGCGTTAAAGCACTCAGTTTCGGTCCAGTAGGAGGCCTTTATTGGCTAAATTGTAACATGACGACCTATGTGATTTTGGCAGGACTTCTTAGCGCCTACTTTTCAGCTACTGGGCTAAGATTTTAAACAAACGATCGGTGGGAATCCAGCTTTCAGGGGAGGCCTCTTCCAAGCCTCTCGGAGGTCGTGGGGCCGAACGGCGAGCGTCAATGCACTCGGTTTCGCTCCAGTTGGAGGTCTATATTGACTAAATTGTAACATGACAACCTATGTGACTTTGGCAGGACGTTTTAGCGCTTACTTTTGACCTAGTGCGCTAAGATTTGAAACAAACGATCGGTGGGAATCCAGCTTTCCGGGTAGTCCTCCCCCGAGTCTCTGGACGGCTGTGGGGCCGAGCGGCGAGCGTTAAAGCACTCAGTTTCGCTCGAGTACCATGACGACCGATTTGACTTCGGCACGACTTTAGGTCGCTTAATTTCAGCCTAGCGGGCTAGGAATTCACACAGACAATCCTTGGGAATCCAGCTTTCAGGGGAGGCCACTTCCAAGCCTCTCAGAGGTCGTGGGGCCTATCGGCGAGCGTCAAAGCACTCGGTTTCGCTCCAGTAGTAGGCCTTTATTGACTAAATTGTAACATGACGACCTATGTGACTTTGGCAAGACTTTTTAGCGCTTACTTTTGAGCTAGTGGGCTAAGATTTGAAACAAACGATCGGTGGGAATACAGCTTTCAGGGGAGGCCTCCCCCGAGTCTCTGGACAGCTGTGGGGCCGAACGGCGAGCGTCAAAGCACTTGGTTTCTCTCCAGTAGGAGGCCTTTATTGACTAAATTGTAACATGACGACCTATGTGACTTTGGCAGGACATTTTAGCGCCTAGTTTTGAGCTAGTGGGCTAAGATTTGAAACAAACGATCGGTGGGAATCCAGCTTTCAGGGGAAGCCTCACCCGAGTCTCTGGACGGCTGTGGGGCCGAGCGGCGAGCGTTAAAGCACTCAGTTTCGGTCCAGTAGGAGGCCTTTATTGAGTAAATTGTAACATGACGACCTATGTGATTTTGGCAGGACTTTTTAGCGCTTACTTTTGACCTAGTGCGCTAAGATTTGAAACAAACGATCGGTGGGAATCCAGCTTACAGGGGAAGCCTCACCCGAGTCTCTGGACGGCTGTGGGGCCGAGCGGCGAGCGTTAAAGCACTCAGTTTCGGTCCAGTAGGAGGCCTTTATTGAGTAAATTGTAACATGACGACCTATGTGATTTTGGCAGGACTTTTTAGCGCTTACTTTTGACCTAGTGCGCTAAGATTTGAAACAAACGATCGGTGGGAATCCAGCTTTCAGGGGAGTCCTCCCCCGAGTCTCTGGACGGCTGTGGGGCTGAGCGGCGAGCGTTAAAGCACTCAGTTTCGCTCAAGTACCATGACGACCGATTTGACTTCGGCACGACTTTAGTTCGCTTAATTTCTACCTAGCGGGCTAGGAATTTACACAAACAAGCCTTGGGAATCCAGCTATGAGGGGAGGCCTCTTCCAAGCCTCTCGGAGGTCGTGGGCCCGAACGGCGAGCGTCAAAGCACTCGGTTTCGCTCCAGTCTTAGGCCTTTATTGACTAAATTGTAACATGACAACCTATGTGACTTTGGCAGGACTTTTTAGCGCTTACTTTTGACCTAGTGCGCTAAGATTTGAAACAAACGATCGGTGGGAATCCAGCTTTCAGGGGAGTCCTCCCCCGAGTCTCTGGACGGCTTTGGGGCCGAGCGGCGAGCGTTAAAGCACTCAGTTTCGGTCCAGTAGTAGGCCTTTATTGAATAAATTGTAACATGACGACCTATGTGATTTTGGCAGGACTTTTTAGCGCTTACTTTTGAGCTAGTGGGCTAAGATTTGAAACACATTATCGGTGGGAATCCAGCTTTCAGGGGAGTCCTCCCCCGAGTATCTGGACGGATGAGGGGCCGAACGGCGAGCGTTAAAGCACTCAGTTTCGCTCGAGTACCATGACGACCGATTTGACTTCAGCACGACTTTAGGTCGCTTAATTTCTGCCTAGCGGGCTAGGAATTCACACAGACAATCCTTGGGAATCCAGCTTTCAGGGGAGAACTCTTCCAAGCCTCTCAGAGGTCGTGAGGCCGAACGGCGAGCGTCAAAGCACTCGGTTTCGCTCCAGTAGTAGGCCTTTTTTGACTAAATTGTAACATGACGACCGATGTGATTTTGGCAGGACTTTTTCGCGCCTACTTTTCAGTTACTGGGCGAAGATTTGAAACAAACGATCGGTGGGAATCCAGCTATCAGGGGAGGCCTCTTCCAAGCCTCTCGGAGGTCGTGGGCCCGAACGGCGAGCGTCAAAGCACTCGGTTTCGCTCCAGTCCTAGGCCTTTATTGACTAAATTGTAACATGACAACCTATGTGACTTTGGCAGGACTTTTTAGCGCTTACTTTTGACCTAGTGCGCTAAGATTTGAAACAAACGATCGGTGGGAATCCAGCTTTCAGGGGAGTCCTCCCCCGAGTCTCTGGACGGCTTTGGGGCCGAGCGGCGAGCGTTAAAGCACTCAGTTTCGGTCCAGTAGTAGGCCTTTATTGAATAAATTGTAACATGACGACCTATGTGATTTTGGCAGGACTTTTTCGCGCTTACTTTTGAGCTAGTGGGCTAAGATTTGAAACACATTATCGGTGGGAATCCAGCTTTCAGGGGAGTCCTCCCCCGAGTATCTGGACGGATGTGGGGCCGAACGGTGAGCGTTAAAGCACTCAGTTTCGCTCGAGTACCATGACGACCGATTTGACTTCGGCACGACTTTAGGTCGCTTAATTTCAGCCTAGCGGGCTAGGAATTCACACAGACAATCCTTGGGAATCCAGCTTTCAGGGGAGGACTCTTCCAAGCCTCTCAGAGGTCGTGAGGCCGAACGGCGAGCGTCAAAGCACTCGGTTTTGCTCCAGTAGTAGGCCTTTTTTGACTAAATTGTAACATGACGACCGATGTGATTTTGGCAGGACTTCTTAGCGCCTACTTTTCAGCTACTGGGCTAAGATTTTAAACAAACGATCGGTGGGAATCCAGCTTTTAGGGGAGGCCTCCCCCGAGTCTCTGGACGGCTGTGGGGCCGAGCGGCGAGCGTTAAAGCACTCAGTTTCGGTCCAGTAGGAGGCCTTTATTGGCTAAATTGTAACATGACGACCTATGTGATTTTGGCAGGACTTCTTAGCGCCTACTTTTCAGCTACTGGGCTAAGATTTTAAACAAACGATCGGTGGGAATCCAGCTTTCAGGGGAGGCCTCTTCCAAGCCTCTCGGAGGTCGTGGGGCGGAACGGCGAGCGTCAATGCACTCGGTTTCGCTCCAGTAGGAGGCCTATATTGACTAAATTGTAACATGACAACCTATGTGACTTTGGCAGGACGTTTTAGCGCTTACTTTTGACCTCGTGCGATAAGATTTGAAACCCACGATCGGTGGGAATCCAGCTTTCTGGGTAGTCCTCCCCCGAGTCTCTGGACGGCTGTGGGGCCCGAGCGGCGAGCGTTAAAGCACTCAGTTTCGCTCGAGTACCATGACGACCGATTTGACTTCGGCACGACTTTAGGTCGCTTAATTTCAGCCTAGCGGGCTAGGAATTCACACACACAATCCTTGGGAATCCAGCTTTCAGGGGAGGCCACTTCCAAGCCTCTCAGAGGTCGTGGGGCCTATCGGCGAGCGTCAAAGCACTCGGTTTCGCTCCAGTAGTAGGCCTTTATTGACTAAATTGTAACATGACGACCTATGTGACTTTGGCAAGACTTTTTAGCGCTTACTTTTGAGCTAGTGGGCTAAGATTTGAAACAAACGATCGGTGGGAATACAGCTTTCAGGGGAGGCCTCCCCCGAGTCTCTGGACAGCTGTGGGGCCGAACGGCGAGCGTCAAAGCACTTGGTTTCTCTCCAGTAGGAGGCCTTTATTGACTAAATTGTAACATGACGACCTATGTGACTTTGGCAGGACATTTTAGCGCCTAGTTTTGAGCTAGTGGGCTAAGATTTGAAACAAACGATCGGTGGGAATCCAGCTTTCAGGGGAAGCCTCACCCGAGTCTCTGGACGGCTGTGGGGCCGAGCGGCGAGCGTTAAAGCACTCAGTTTCGGTCCAGTAGGAGGCCTTTATTGAGTAAATTGTAACATGACGACCTATGTGATTTTGGCAGGACTTTTTAGCGCTTACTTTTGACCTAGTGCGCTAAGATTTGAAACAAACGATCGGTGGGAATCCAGCTTACAGGGGAAGCCTCACCCGAGTCTCTGGACGGCTGTGGGGCCGAGCGGCGAGCGTTAAAGCACTCAGTTTCGGTCCAGTAGGAGGCCTTTATTGAGTAAATTGTAACATGACGACCTATGTGATTTTGGCAGGACTTTTTAGCGCTTACTTTTGACCTAGTGCGCTAAGATTTGAAACAAACGATCGGTGGGCATCCAGCTTTCAGGGGAGTCCTCCCCCGAGTCTCTGGACGGCTGTGGGGCTGAGCGGCGAGCGTTAAAGCACTCAGTTTCGCTCAAGTACCAGGACGACCGATTTGACTTCGGCACGACTTTAGTTCGCTTAATTTCTACCTAGCGGGCTAGGAATTCACACAGACAATCCTTGGGAATCCAGATTTCAGGGGAGGCCTCTTACAAGCCTCTCGGAGGTTGTGGGGCCTAACGGCGAGCGTCAAAGCACTCGGTTTCGCTCCAGTCTTAGGCCTTTATTGACTAAATTGTAACATGACAACCTATGTGACTTTGGCAGGACGTTTTAGCGCTTACTTTTGACCTAGTGCGCTAAGATTTGAAACAAACGATCGGTGGGAATCCAGCTTTCAGGGGAGTCCTCCCCCGAGTCTCTGGACGGCTTTGGGGCCGAGCGGCGAGCGTTAAAGCACTCAGTTTCGGTCCAGTAGTAGGCCTTTATTGAATAAATTGTAACATGACGACCTATGTGATTTTGGCAGGACTTTTTAGCGCTTACTTTTGAGCTAGTGGGCTAAGATTTGAAACACATTATCGGTGGGAATCCAGCTTTCAGGGGAGTCCTCTCCCGAGTATCTGGACGGATGTGGGGCCGAACGGCGAGCTTTAAAGCACTCAGTTTGGCTCGAGTACCATGACGACCGATTTGACTTCGGCACGAATTTAGGTCGCTTAATTTCAGCCTAGCGGGCTAGGAATTCACACAGACAATCCTTGGGAATCCAGATTTCAGGGGAGGCCACTTCCAAGCCTCTCGGAGGTCGTGGGGCCGAACAGCGAGCGTTAAAGCACTCAGTTTCGGTCCAGTAGGAGGCCTTTATTGACTAAATTGTAACATCACTACCTATGTGACTTTGGCAAGGACTTTTTTAGCGCCTACCTTTGAGCTAGTGGGCTAAGATTTGAGAAAAACGATCGGTGGGAATCCAGCTTTTAGGGGAGGCCGCTTCCAAGCCTCTCGGAAGTCGTGGGCCCGAACGGCGAGCGTCAAAGCACTCTGTTTCGCTCGAGTACCATGACGACCGATTTGACTTCGGCACGACTTTAGGTCGCCTAATTTCTTCCTAGCGGGCTAGGAATTTACACAGACAGGCTTTGGGAATCCAGCTTTCAGGGGAGGCCTCTTCCAAGCCTCTCAGAGGTCGTGGGGCCTAACGGCGAGCGTCAAAGCACTCGGTTTTCGCTCCAGTAGTAGGCCTTTATTGACTAAATTGTAACATGACGACCTATGTGACTTTGGCAGGACTTTTTAGCGCCTACTTTTGAGCTAGTGGGCTAAGATTTGAAACAAACGATCGGTGGGAATCCAGCTTTCAGGGGAGTCCTCCCCCGAGTCTCTGGACGGCTTTGGGGCCGAGCGGCGAGCGTTAAAGCACTCAGTTTCGGTCCAGTAGTAGGCCTTTATTGAATAAATTGTAACATGACGACCTATGTGATTTTGGCAGGACTTTTTAGCGCTTACTTTTGAGCTCGTGCGCTAAGATTTGAAACAAACGATCGGTGGGAATCCAGCTTTCCGGGTAGTCCTCCCCCGAGTCTCTGGACGGCTGTGGGGCCGAGCGGCGAGCGTTAAAGCACTCAGTTTCGCTCGAGTAGGAGGCCTATATTGACTAAATTGTAACATGACGACCTATGTAATTTTGGCAGGACGTTTTAGCGCTTACTTTTGACCTAGTGCGCTAAGATTTGAAACACATTATCGGTGGGAATCCAGCTTTCAGGGGAGTCCTCCCCCGAGTATCTGGACGGATGTGGGGCCGAACGGCGAGCTTTAAAGCACTCAGTTTCGCTCGAGTACCATGACGACCGATTTGACTTCGGCACGAATTTAGGTCGCTTAATTTCACCCTAGCGGGCTAGGAATTCACACAGACAATCCTTGGGAATCCAGATTTCAGGGGAGGCCACTTCCAAGCCTCTCAGAGGTCGTGGGGCCTATCGGCGAGCGTCAAAGCACTCGGTTTCGGTCCAGGAGTAGGCCTTTATTGACTAAATTGTAACATGACGACCTATGTGACTTAGGCAGGACTTTTTTGCGCCAACTTTTCAGCTACTGGGCTAAGATTTGAAACAAACGATCGGTGGGAATCCAGCTTTCAGGGGAGGCCTCCCCTGAGCCTCTGGAAGGCTGTGGGGCCGAGCGGCGAGCATTAAAGCACTCAGTTACGGTCCAGTAGGAGGCCTTTATTGACTAAATTGTAACATGACGACCTATGTGATTTTGGCAGGAATTTCTAGCGCCTACTTTTCAGCTACTGGGCTAAGATTTGAAACAAACGATCGGTGGGAATCCAGCTTTCAGGGGAGGCCTCTTCCAAGCCTCTCGGAGGTCGTGGGGCCGAACGGCGAGCGTCAAAGCACTCGTTTTCGCTCCAGTAGTAGGCCTTTATTGACTAAATTGTAACATGACGACCTATGTGACTTTGGTAATGACTTTTTAGCGCCTACTTTTGAGCTAGTGGGCTAAGATTTGAAACAAACGATCGGTGGGAATCCAGCTTTCAGGGGAGGCCTCCCCTGAGTGTCTGGACGGCTGTGGGGCCGAGCGGCGAGCAGTTAAAGCACTCAGTTTCGGTCCAGTAGGAGGCCTTTATTGACTAAATTGTAACATGACAACCTATGTGACTTTGGCAGGACTTCTTAGCGCTTACTTTTCAGCCTACGTGCGCTAAGATTTGAAACACACGATCGGATGGGAATCCAGCTTTCAGGGGAGTCCTCTTCCCAGAGTCTCTCGGACGGTCTGTGGGGCCGAAGCGGCGAGCGTTCAAAGCACTCAGGTTTCGGCTCCAGTAGGAGGCCTTTATTGGATAAATTGTAACATGACGACCTATGTGATTTTGGCAGGACTTTTTAGCGCCTACTTTTGAGCTAGTGGGCTAAGATTTGAAACAAACGATCGGTGGGAATCCAGCTTTCAGGGGAGGCCTCCCCCGAGTGTCTGGACGGCTGTGGGGCCGGGCGGCAAGCGTTAAAGCACTCAGTTTCGGTCCAGTAGGCGGACTTTATTGACTAAATTGTAACATGACGACCAATGTGATTTTGGCAGGACTTTTTTGCGCCTACTTTTCAGCTACTAGGCTAAGATTTGAAAGAAACGATCGGTGGGAATCCAGCTTTCAGGGGAGGCCTCTTCCAAGCCTCTCGGAGGTCGTGGGCCTGAACGGCGAGCGTCAAAGCACTCTGTTACGCTCCAGTAGTAGGCCTTTATTGACTAAATTGTAACATGACAACCTATGTGACTTTGGCAGGACTTTTTAGCGCTTACTTTTCACCTAGTGCGCTAAGATTTTAAACAAACGATCGGTGGGAATCCAGCTTTCAGGGGAGTCCTCCCCCGAGTCTCTGGACGGCTGTGGGGCCGAGCGGCGAGCGTCAAAGCACTCGGTTTCGCTCCAGTAGTAGGCCTTTATTGACTAAATTGTAACATGACAACCTATGTGACTTTGGCAGGACTTTTTAGCGCTTACTTTTACGCTAGTGGGCTAAGATTTGAAACAAACGATCGGTGGAAATCCAGCTTTCAGGGGAGGCCTCTCCCGAGTCTCTGGACAGCTGTGGGGTTGAACGGCGAGCGTCAAAGCACTCGTTTTCGCTCCAGTAGTGGGCCTTTATTGACTAAATTGTAACATGACGACCTATGTGACTTTGGCAGGACATTTTAGCGCCTACTTTTGAGCTAGTGGGCTAAGATTTGAAACAAACGATCGGTGGGAATCCAGCTTTCAGGGGACGCCTCCCCTTGAGTCTCTGGACGGCTGTGGGGCCGAGCGGCGAGCATTAAAGCACTCAGTTTCGGTCCAGTAGGAGGCCTTTATTGACTAAATTGTAACATGACGACCTATGTGATTTTGGCAGGACTTTTTAGCGCCTACTTTTCAGCTACTGGGCTAAGATTTGAAACAAACGATCGGTGGGAATCCAGCTTTCAGGGGAGGCCTCTTCCAAGCCTCTTGGAGGTTGTGGGCCCGAGCGGCGAGCTTTAAAGCACTCAGTTTCGCTCGAGTACCATGACGACCGATTTGACTTCGGCACGACTTTAGGTCGCTTAATTTCAGCCTAGCGGGCTAGGAATTCACACAGACAATCCTTGGGAATCCAGTTTCCAGGGGAGGCCCCTTCCAAGCCTCTCAGAGGTCGTGGGGCCGAACGGCGAGCGTCAAAGCACTCGGTTTGCCGAACGGCGAGCATTAAAGCACTCAGTTCCGGTCCAGTAGGAGGCCTTTATTGACTAAATTGTAACATGACGACCTATGTGACTTTGGTAAGACTTTTTAGCACCTACTTTTGAGCTAGTGGGCTACAATTTGAAACAAACGATCGGTGGGAATCCAGCTTTCAGGGGAGGCCTCCCCCGAGTGTCTGGACGGCTGTGGGGCCGAGCGGCAAGCGTTAAAGCACTCAGTTTCGGTCCAGTAGGAGGACTTTATTGACTAAATTGTAACATGACGACCTATGTGATTTTGGCAGGACTTTTTAGCGCCTACTTTTCAGCTACTAGGCTAAGATTTGAAAGAAACGATCGGTGGGAATCCAGCTTTCAGGGGAGGCCTCTTCCAAGCCTCTCGGAGGTCGTGGGGCCGAACGGCGAGCGTCAAAGCACTCGGTTTCGCTCCAGTAGGAGGCCTTTATTGACTAAATTGTAACATGACAACCTATGTGACTTTGGCAGGACGTTTTAGCGCTTACTTTTGACCTAGTGTGCTAAGATTTGAAACAAATGATCGGTGGGAATCCAGCTTTCAGGGGAGTCCTCCCCCGAGTCTCTGGACGGCTGTGGGGCCGAGCGGCGAGCGTTAAAGCACTCAGTTTCGTTCGAGTACCATGACGACCGATTTGACTTCGGCACGACTTTAGGTCGCTTAATTTCAGCCTAGCGGGCTAGGAATTCACACAGACGATCCTTGGGAATCCAGCTTTCAGGGGAGGCCACTTCCAAGCCTCTCAGAGGTCGTGGGGCCTATCTGCGAGCGTCATAAGCACTCGGTTTCTCTCCAGTAGTAGGCCTTTATTGACTAAATTGTAACATGACGACCTATGTGACTTTGGCAGGACATTTTTAGCGCCTAGTTTTGAGCTACTGAGGCTAAGATTTGAAACAAACGATCGGTGGGAATCCAGCTTTCAGGGGAGGCCCTCCCCAAGTCTCTGGACGGCTGTGGGGCCCGAGCGGCGAGCGTCAAAGCACTCTGTTTCGCTCCAGTAGTAGGCCTTTATTGACTAAATTGTAACATGACAACCTATGTGACTTTGGCAGGACTTTTTAGCGCTTACTTTTCACCTAGTGCGCTAAGATTTGAAACAAACGATCGGTGGGCAATCCAGCTTTCAGGGGAGTCCTCCCCCGAGTCTCTGGACGGCTGTGGGTGACCGAGCAGCGAGCGTTAAAGCACTCAGTTTCGGTCCAGTAGGAGGCCTTTATTGGCTAAATTGTAACATGACGACCTATGTGACTTTGGCAGGACATTTTAGCGCCTAGTTTTGAGCTAGTGGGCTAAGATTTGAAACAAACGATCGGTGGGAATCCAGCTTCCAGGGGAGTCCTCCTCTGAGTCTCTGGACGGCTGTGGGGCCGAGCGGCGAGCGTAAAAGCACTCACTTTTGGTCCAGTAGGAGGCCTTTATTGACTAAATTGTAACATGACGACCTATGTGATTTTGGCAGGACTTTTTAGCGCCTACTTTTCAGCTACTGGGCGAGGATATGAAACAAACGATCGGTGGGAATCCAGCTTTCAGGGGAGGCCTCTTCCAAGCCTCTCGGAGGTCGTGGGGCCGAACGGCGAGCGTCAAAGCACTCGGTTTCGCTCCAGTAGTAGGCCTTTATTGACTAAATTGTAACATGACAACCTATGTGAATATGGCAGGACTTTTTAGCGCTTACTTTTCACCTAGTGCGCTAAGATTTTAAACAAACGATCGGTGGGAATCCAGCTTTCAGGGGAGTCCTCCCCCGAGTCTCTGGACGGCTGTGGGGCCGAGCGGCGAGCGTTAAAGCACTCTGTTTCGGTCCAGTAGGAGGCCTTTATTGGCTAAATTGTAACATGACGACCTATGTGATTTTGGCAGGACTTCTTAGCGCCTACTTTTCAGCTACTGGGCTAAGATTTGAAACAAACGATCGGTGGGAATCCAGCTTTCAGGGGAGGCCTCTTCCAAGCCTCTCGGAGGTCGTGGGGCCGAGCGGCGACCGTTAAAGCACTCAGTTTCGGTCCAGTAGGAGGCCTTTATTGGCTAAATTGTAACATGACGACCTATGTGATTTTGGCAGGACTTCTTAGCGCCTACTTTTCAGCTACTGGGCTAAGATTTGAAACAAACGATCGGTGGGAATCCAGCTTTCATGGGAGGCCTCTCGGAGGTCTTGGGGCCGAACGGCGAGCGTCATAGCATTCGGTTTCTCGACAGTAGTAGGCCTTTATTGACTAAATTGTAACATGACGACCAATGTGACTTTGGTAAGACTTTTTAGCGCCTACTTTTAAGCTAGTGGGCTAAGATTTGAAACAAACGATCGGTGGAAATCCAGCTTTCAGGGGAGGCCTCCCCGAGTCTCTGGACAGCTGTGGGGTTGAACGGCGAGCGTCAAAGCACTCGTTTTCGCTCCAGTAGTGGGCCTTTATTGACTAAATTGTAACATGACGACCTATGTGACTTTGGCACGACTTTAGGTCGCTTAATTTCAGCCTAGCGGGCTAGGAATTCACACAGCCAAGCCTTGGGAATCCAGCTTTCAAGGGAGGCCTCTTCCAAGCCTCTCTGAGCTTGTGGGGCCGAACGGCGAGCGTCGAAGCACTCGGTTTCGCTCCAGTCGTAGGCCTTTGACTAAATTGTAACATGACGACCTATGTGACTTTGGCATGACCTTTTAGCGCTTACCTTTGAGCTAGTGGGCTAAGATTTGAAACAAACGATCGGTGGGAATCCAGCTTTCAGGGGAGGCTACCCCCTCTTCCAAGCCTCTCGGAGGTTGTGGGGCCGAACGGCGAGCATTAAAGCAATCAGTTCCGGTCCAGTAGGAGGCCTTTATTGACTAAATTGTAACATGACGACCTATGTGACTTTGGTAAGACTTTTTAGCACCTACTTTTGAGCTAGTGGGCTACAATTTGAAACAAACGATCGGTGGGAATCCAGCTTTCAGGGGAGGCCTCCCCCGAGTGTCTGGACGGCTGTGGGGCCGAGCGGCAAGCGTTAAAGCACTCAGTTTCGGTCCAGTAGGCGGACTTTATTGACTAAATTGTAACATGATGACCTATGTGATTTTGGCAGGACTTCTTAGCGCCTACTTTTCAGCTACTGGGCTAAGATTTGAAACAAACGATCGGTGGGAATCCAGCTTTCAGGGGAGGCCTCTTCCAAGCCTCTCGGAGGTCGTGGGGCCGAACGGCGAGCGTCAAAGCACTCGGTTTCGCTCCAGTAGGAGGCCTTTATTGACTAAATTGTAACATGACAACCTATGTGACTTTGGCAGGACGTTTTAGCGCTTACTTTTGACCTAGTGTGCTAAGATTTGAAACAAACGATCGGTGGGAATCCAGCTTTCAGGGGAGTCCTCCCCCGAGTCTCTGGACGGCTGTGGGGCCGAGCGGCGAGCGTTAAAGCACTCAGTTTCGCTCGAGTACCATGACGACCGATTTGACTTCGGCACGACTTTAGGTCGCTTAATTTCAGCCTAGCGGGCTAGGAATTCACACAGACAATCCTTGGGAATCCAGCTTTCAGGGGAGGCCACTTCCAAGCCTCTCAGAGGTCGTGGGGCCTATCTGCGAGCGTCAAAGCACTTGGTTTCTCTCCAGTAGTAGGCCTTTATTGACTAAATTGTAACATGACGACCTATGTGAATTTGGCAGGACATTTTAGCGCCTAGTTTTGAGCTAGTGGGCTAAGATTTGAAACAAACGATCGGTGGGAATCCAGCTTTCAGGGGAGTCCTCCCCCGAGTCTCTGGACGGCTGTGGGGCCGAGCGGCGAGCGTTAAAGCACTCACTTTCGGTCCAGTAGGAGGCCTTTATTGACTAAATTGTAACATGACGACCTATGTGATTTTGGCAGGACTTTTTAGCGCCTACTTTTCAGCTACTGGGCTAGGATATGAAACAAACGATCGGTGGGAATCCAGCTTTCAGGGGAGGCCTCTTCCAAGCCTCTCGGAGGTCGTGGGGCCGAACGGCGAGCGTCAAAGCACTCGGTTTCGCTCCAGTAGTAGGCCTTTATTGACTAAATTGTAACATGACAACCTATGTGACTTTGGCAGGACTTTTTTGCGCCTACTTTTCAGCTACTGGGCTAAGATTTTAAACAAACGATCGGTGGGAATCCAGCTTTCAGGGGAGGCCGCTTCCAAGCCTCTCGGAGGTCATGGGGCCGAACGGCGACCGTCCAAGCACTCGGTTTCGCTCCAGCAGTAGGCCTTTATTGACTAAATTGTAACATGACAACCTATGTGACTTTGGCAGGACTTTTTAGCGCTTACTTTTGAGCTAGTTGGCTAAGATTTAAAACAAACGATCGGTGGGATTCCAGATTTCAGGGGAGGCCTCCCCTGAGTCTCTGGATGGCTGTGTGGCCGAACGGCGAGCATCAAAGCACTGGGTTTCTCTCCAGTCGTAGGCCTTTATTGACTAAATTGTAACATGACGACCTATCTGATTTTGGCAGGACTTTTTTGCGCCTACTTTTCAGCTACTGGGCTAAGATTTGAAACAAACGATCGGTGGGAATCCAGTTTTCAGGGGAGGCCTCCCCTGAGTCTCTGGACGGCTGTGGGGCCGAGCGGCGAGCGTTAAAGCACTCAGTTTCGGTCCAGTAGTAGGCCTTTATTGACTAAATTGTAACATGACGACCTATGTGAATTTGGCAGGACATTTTAGCGCCTAGTTTTGAGCTAGTGGGCTAAGATTTGAAACAAACGATCGGTGGGAATCCAGCTTTCAGGGGAGTCCTCCCCCGAGTCTCTGGACGGCTGTGGGGCCGAGCGGCGAGCGTTAAAGCACTCACTTTCGGTCCAGTAGGAGGCCTTTATTGACTAAATTGTAACATGACGACCTATGTGATTTTGGCAGGACTTTTTAGCGCCTACTTTTCAGCTACTGGGCTAGGATATGAAACAAACGATCGGTGGGAATCCAGCTTTCAGGGGAGGCCTCTTCCAAGCCTCTCGGAGGTCGTGGGGCCGAACGGCGAGCGTCAAAGCACTCGGTTTCGCTCCAGTAGTAGGCCTTTATTGACTAAATTGTAACATGACAACCTATGTGACTTTGGCAGGACTTTTTTGCGCCTACTTTTCAGCTACTGGGCTAAGATTTTAAACAAACGATCGGTGGGAATCCAGCTTTCAGGGGAGGCCGCTTCCAAGCCTCTCGGAGGTCATGGGGCCGAACGGCGACCGTCCAAGCACTCGGTTTCGCTCCAGCAGTAGGCCTTTATTGACTAAAATGTAACATGACAACCTATCTGACTTTGGCAGGACTTTTTAGCGCTTACTTTTGAGCTAGTTGGCTAAGATTTAAAACAAACGATCGGTGGGATTCCAGATTTCAGGGGAGGCCCCCCCTGAGTCTCTGGATGGCTGTGTGGCCGAACGGCGAGCATCAAAGCACTGGGTTTCTCTCCAGTCGTAGGCCTTTATTGACTAAATTGTAACATGACGACCTATCTGATTTTGGCAGGACTTTTTTGCGCCTACTTTTCAGCTACTGGGCTAAGATTTGAAACAAACTATCGGTGGGAATCCAGCTTTCAGGGGAGGCCTCCCCTGAGTCTCTGGACGGCTGTGGGGCCGAGCGGCGAGCGTTAAAGCACTCAGTTTCGGTCCAGTAGTAGGCCTTTATTGACTAAATTGTAACATGACGACCTATGTGACTTTGGCAAGACTTTCTAGCGCCTACGTTTGACCTAGTGGGCTAAGATTTGAAACAAACGATCGGTGGGAATCCAGCTTTCAGGGGAGGCTACCCCCGAGTCTCTGGACGGCTGTGAGGCCGAGCGGCGAGCGTTAAAGCACTCGGTTTCGGTCCAGTAATAGGCCTTTATTGACTAAATTGTAACATGACGACCTATGTGATTTTGGCAGGACTTTTTAGCGCCTACTTTTCAGCTACTGGGCTAAGATTTGAAAGAAACGATCGGTGGGAATCCAGCTTTCAGGGGAGGCCTCTTCCAAGCCTCTTGGAGGTTGTGGGCCCGAACGGCGAGCATCAAAGCACTCTGTTTCGCTCCAGTAGTAGCCTTTATTGACTAAATTTTAACATGACAACCTATGTGACTTTGGCAGGACTTTTTAGCGCTTACTTTTTACCTAGTGCGCTAAGATTTGAAACTAACAATCGGTGGGAATCCAGCTTTCAGGGGAGACCCCCCCCCCGAGTCTCTGGACGGCTGTGGGACCGAGCGGCGAGCTTTAAAGCACTCAGTTTCGCTCGAGTACCATGGACGACCGATTTGACTTCGGCACGACTTTAGGTCGCTTAATTTCAGCCTAGCGGGCTAGGAATTCACACAGACAATCCTTGGGAATCCAGTTTCCAGGGGAGGCCCCTTCCAAGCCTCTCAGAGGTCGTGGGGCCGAACGGCGAGCGTCAAAGCACTCGGTTTCGGTCCAGTAGTAGGCATTTATTGACTAAATTGTAACATGACGACCTATGTGACTTTGGCAGGACTTTTTTGCGCCTACGTTTCAGCTACTGGGCTAAGATTTGAAACAAACGATCGGTGGGAATCCAGCTTTTAGGGGAGGCCTCCCCTGAGTCTCTGGACGGCTGTGGGGCCGAGCGGCGAGCATTAAAGCACTCAGTTTCGGTCCAGTAGGAGGCCTTTATTGACTAAATTGTAACATGACGACCTATGTGATTTTGGCAGGAATTTTTAGCGCCTACTTTTCAGCTACTGGGCTAAGATTTGAAACAAACGATCGGTGGGAATCCAGCTTTCAGGGGAGGCCTCTTCCAAGCCTCTCTGAGGTTGTGGGGCCGAACGGCGAGCATTAAAGCACTCAGTTCCGGTCCAGTAGGAGGCCTTTATTGACTAAATTGTAACATGACGACCTCTGTGACTTTGGCAGGACATTTTATCGCTTACTTTTGAGTTAGTGGGCTAAGATTTGAAACACATTATCGGTGGGAATCCAGCTTTCAGGGGAGTCCTCCCCCGAGTTTCTGAACGGCTGTGGGGCCGAGCGGCGAGCGTTAAAGCACTCAGTTTAGCTCGAGTACCATGACGACCGATTTGACTTCGGCACGACTTTAGGTCGCTTAATTTCAGCCTAGCGGGCTAGGAATTCACACAGACAATCCTTGGGAATCCAGCTTTCAGGGGAGGCCTCTTCCAAGCCTCTCGGAGGTCGTGGGGCCGAACGGCGAGCGTCATAGCATTCGGTTTCTCTACAGTAGTAGGCCTTTATTGACTAAATTGTAACATGACGACCTATGTGACTTTGGTAAGACTTTTTTGCGCCTACTTTTCAGCTACTAGGCTAAGATTTGAAAGAAACGATCGGTGGGAATCCAGCTTTCAGGGGAGGCCTCTTCCAAGCCTCTCGGAGGTCGTGGGCCCGAACGGCGAGCGTCAAAGCACTCTGTTTCGCTCCAGTAGTAGGCCTTTATTGACTAAATTGTAACATGACAACCTATGTGACTTTGGCAGGACTTTTTAGCGCTTACTTTTCACCTAGTGCGCTAAGATTTGAAACAAACGATCGGTGGGAATCCAGCTTTCAGGGGAGTCCTCCCCCGAGTCTCTGGACGGCTGTGGGACCGAGCAGCGAGCGTTAAAGCACTCAGTTTCGGTCCAGTAGGAGGCCTTTATTGGCTAAATTGTAACATGACGACCTATGTGACTTTGGCAGGACATTTTAGCGCCTAGTTTTGAGCTAGTGGGCTAAGATTTGAAACAAACGATCGGTGGGAATCCAGCTTTCAGGGGAGTCCTCCTCTGAGTCTCTGGACGGCTGTGGGGCCGAGCGGCGAGCGTAAAAGCACTCACTTTTGGTCCAGTAGGAGGCCTTTATTGACTAAATTGTAACATGACGACCTATGTGATTTTGGCAGGACTTTTTAGCGCCTACTTTTCAGCTACTGGGCTAGGATATGAAACAAACGATCGGTGGGAATCCAGCTTTCAGGGGAGGCCTCTTCCAAGCCTCTCGGAGGTCGTGGGGCCGAACGGCGAGCGTCAAAGCACTCGGTTTCGCTCCAGTAGTAGGCCTTTATTGACTAAATTGTAACATGACAACCTATGTGAATTTGGCAGGACTTTTTAGCGCTTACTTTTCACCTAGTGCGCTAAGATTTTAAACAAACGATCGGTGGGAATCCAGCTTTCAGGGGAGTCCTCCCCCGAGTCTCTGGACGGCTGTGGGGCCGAGCGGCGAGCGTTAAAGCACTCAGTTTCGGTCCAGTAGTAGGCCTTTATTGGCTAAATTGTAACATGACGACCTATGTGATTTTGGCAGGACTTCTTAGCGCCTACTTTTCAGCTACTGGGCTAAGATTTGAAACAAACGATCGGTGGGAATCCAGCTTTCAGGGGAGGCCTCTTCCAAGCCTCTCGGAGGTCGTGGGACCGAACGGCGAGCGTCATAACATTCGGTTTCTCGACACTAGTAGGCCTTTATTGACTAAATTGTAACATGACGACCAATGTGACTTTGGTAAGACTTTTTAGCGCCTACTTTTAAGCTAGTGGGCTAAGATTTGAAAAAAACGATCGGTAGGAATCCAGCTTTCATGGGAGGCCTCCGCTGAGTGTCTGGACGGCTGTGGGGCCGTGCGGCGAGCGTTAAAGCACTCAGTTTCGGTCCAGTCGGCGGACTTTATTGACTAAATTGTAACCTGACGACCTATGTGATTTTGGCAGGACTTTTTAGCGCCTACTTTTCAGCTACTGGGCGAAGATTTGAAACAAACAATCGGTGGGAATCCAGCTTTCAGGGGAGGCCTACCCCGAGTCTCTGGACTGCTGTGGGGCCGAGCGGCGACCGTTAAAGCACTCAGTTTCGCTCGAGTACTATGACAACCGATTTGACTTCGGCACGACTTTAGGTCGCTTAATTTCAGCCTAGCGGGCTAGGAATTCACACAGCCAAGCCTTGGGAATCCAGCTTTCAAGGGAGGCCTCTTCCAAGCCTCTCGGAGCTTGTGGGGCCGAACGGCGAGCGTCGAAGCACTCGGTTTCGCTCCAGTCGTAGGCCTTTGACTAAATTGTAACATGACGACCTATGTGACTTTGGCAAGACCTTTTAGCGCTTACCTTTGAGCTAGTGGGCTAAGATTTGAAACAAACGATCGGTGGGAATCCAGCTTTCAGGGGAGGCTACCCCCGAGTCTCTGGACGGCTGTGGGGCCGAGCGGCGAGCGTTAAAGCACTCAGTTTCGGTCCAGTAATAGGCCTTTATTGACTAAATTGTAACATGACGACCTATGTGATTTTGGCAGGACTTTTTAGCGCCTACTTTTCAGCTACTGGGCTAAGATTTGAAAGAAACGATCGGTGGGAATCCAGCTTTCAGGGGAGGCCTCTTCCAAGCCTCTTGGAGGTTGTGGGCCCGAATGGCGAGCATCAAAGCACTCGGTTTCGCTCCAGTAGTAGGCCTTTATTGACTAAATTTTAACATGACAACCTATGTGACTTTGGCAGGACGTTTTAGCGCTTACTTTTGACCTAGTGTGCTAAGATTTGAAACAAACGATCGGTGGGAATCCAGCTTTCAGGGGAGTCCTCCGCCGAGTCTCTGGACGGCTGTGGGGCCGAGCGGCGAGCGTTAAAGCACTCAGTTTCGTTCGAGTACCATGACGACCGATTTGACTTCGGCACGACTTTAGGTCGCTTAATTTCAGCCTAGCGGGCTAGGAATTCACACAGACAATCCTTGGGAATCCAGCTTTCAGGGGAGGCCACTTCCAAGCCTCTCAGAGGTCGTGGGGCCTATCTGCGATCGTCAAAGCACTCGGTTTCTCTCCAGTAGTAGGCCTTTATTGAGTAAATTGTAACATGACGACCTATGTGATTTTTGGCAGGACATTTTAGCGCCTAGTTTTGAGCTAGTGGGCTAAGATTTGAAACAAACGATCGGTGGGAATCCAGCTTTCAGGGGAGTCCTCCCCCAAGTCTCTGGACGGCTGTGGGGCCGAGCGGCGAGCGTTAAAGCACTCAGTTTCGGTCCAGTAGGAGGCCTTTATTGACTAAATTGTAACATGACGACCTATGTGATTTTGGCAGGACTTTTTAGCGCCTACTTTTCAGCTACTGGGCTAGGATATGAAACAAACGATCGGTGGGAATCCAACTTTCAGGGGAGGCCTCTTCCAAGCCTCTCGGAGGTCGTGGGGCCGAACGGCGAGCGTCAAAGCACTCGGTTTCGCTCCAGTAGTAGGCCTTTATTGACTAAATTGTAACATGACAACCTATGTGACTTTGGCAGGACTTTTTAGCGCTTACTTTTAAGATAGTGGGCTAAGATTTGAAACAAACGATCGGTGGAAATCCAGCTTTCAGGGGAGGCCTCCCCCGAGTCTCTGGACAGCTGTGGGGTTGAACGGCGAGCGTCAAAGCACTCGTTTTCGCTCCAGTAGTGGGCCTTTATTGACTAAATTGTAACATGACGACCTATGTGACTTTGGCAGGACATTTTAGCGCCTACTTTTGAGCTAGTGGGCTAAGATTTGAAACAAACGATCGGTGGGAATCCAGCTTTCAGGGGACGCCTCCCTTGAGTCTCTGGACGGCTGTGGGGCCGAGCGGCGAGCATTAAAGCACTCAGTTTCGGTCCAGTAGGAGGCCTTTATTGACTAAATTGTAACATGACGACCTATGTGATTTTGGCAGGACTTTTTAGCGCCTACATTTCAGCTACTGGGCTAGGATTTGAAACAAACGATCGGTGGGAATCCAGCTTTCAGGGGAGGCCTCTTCCAAGCATCTCGGAGGTCGTGGGGCCGAACGGCGAGCGTCAAAGCACTCGTTTTCGCTCCAGTAGTGGGCCTTTATTGAGTAAATTGTAACATGACGACCTATGTGACTTTGGCATGACTTTTTAGCGCCTACTTTTGAGCTAGTGGGCTAAGATTTGAAACAAACGATCGGTGGGAATCCAGCTTTCAGGGGACGCCTCCCTTGAGTCTCTGGACGGCTGTGGGGCCGAGCGGCGAGCATTAAAGCACTCAGTTTCGGTCCAGTAGGAGGCCTTTATTGACTAAATTGTAACATGACAACCTATGTGACTTTGGCAGGACTTTTTAGCGCTTACTTTTCACCTAGTGCGCTAAGATTTGAAACACACGATCGGTGGGAATCCAGCTTTCAAGGGAGTCCTCCCCCGAGTCTCTGGACGGCTGTGGGGCCGAGCGGCGACCGTTAAAGCACTCAGTTTCGGTCCAGTAGGAGGCCTTTATTGGGTAAATTGTAACATGACGACCTATGTGATTTTGGCAGGACTTCTTAGCGCCTACTTTTCAGCTACTGGGCTAAGATTTGAAACAAACGATCGGTGGGAATCCAGCTTTCAGGGGAGGCCTCTCGGAGGTCTTGGGGCCGAACGGCGAGCGTCATAGCATTCGGTTTCTCGACAGTAGTAGGCCTTTATTGACTAAATTGTAACATGACGACCAATGTGACTTTGGTAAGACTTTTTAGCGCCTACTTTTAAGCTAGTGGGCTAAGATTTGAAACAAACGATCGGTGGAAATCCAGCTTTCAGGGGAGGCCTCCCCCGAGTCTCTGGACAGCTGTGGGGTTGAACGGCGAGCGTCAAAGCACTCGTTTTCGTTCCAGTAGTGGGCCTTTATTGACTAAATTGTAACATGACGACCTATGTGACTTTGGCAGGACATTTTAGCGCCTACGTTTGAGCTAGTGGGCTAAGATTTGAAACAAACGATTGGTGGGAATCCAGCTTTCAGGGGACGCCTCCCTTGAGTCTCTGGACGGCTGTGGGGCCGAGCGGCGAGCATTAAAGCACTCAGTTTCGGTCCAGTAGGAGGCCTTTATTGACTAAATTGTAACATGACGACCTATGTGATTTTGGCAGGACTTTTTAGCGCCTACATTTCAGCTACTGGGCTAGGATTTGAAACAAACGATCGGTGGGAATCCAGCTTTCAGGGGAGGCCTCTTCCAAGCCTCTCGGAGGTCGTGGGGCCGAACGGCGAGCGTCAAAGCACTCGGTTTCTCTACAGTAGTAGGCCTTTATTGACTAAATTGTAACATGACGACCTATGTGATTTTGGTAAGACTTTTTAGCGCCTACTTTTGAGCTAGTGGGCTAAGATTTGAAACAAACGATCGGTGGGAATCCAGCTTTCAGGGGAGGCCTCCCCCGAGTGTCTGGACGGCTGTGGGGCCGAGCGGCAAGCGTTAAAGCACTCAGTTTCGGTCCAGTAGGCGGACTTTATTGACTAAATTGTAACATGACGACCTATGTGATTTTGGCAGGACTTCTTAGCGCCTACTTTTCAGCTACTGGGCTAAGATTTGAAACAAACGATCGGTGGGAATCCAGCTTTCAGGGGAGGCCTCTTCCAAGCCTCTCGGAGGTCGTGGGGCCGAACGGCGAGCGTCAAAGCACTCGGTTTCGCTCCAGTAAGAGGCCTTTATTGACTAAATTGTAACATGACAACCTATGTGACTTTGGCAGGACGTTTTAGCGCTTACTTTTGACCTAGTGTGCTAAGATTTGAAACAAACGATCGGTGGGAATCCAGCTTTCAGGGGAGTCCTCCCCCGAGTCTCTGGACAGCTGTGGGGCCGAGCGGCGAGCGTTAAAGCACTCAGTTTCGCTCGAGTACCATGACGACCGATTTGACTTCGGCACGACTTTAGGTCGCTTAATTTCAGCCTAGCGGGCTAGGAATTGACACAGACAATCCTTGGGAATCCAGCTTTCAGGGGAGGCCACTTCCAAGCCTCTCAGAGGTCGTGGGGCCTATCTGCGAGCGTCAAAGCACTTGGTTTCTCTCCAGTAGTAGGCCTTTATTGACTAAATTGTAACATGACGACCTATGTGAATTTGGCAGGACATTTTAGCGCCTAGTTTTGAGCTAGTGGGCTAAGATTTGAAACAAACGATCGGTGGGAATCCAGCTTTCAGGGGAGTCCTCCCCCGAGTCTCTGGACGGCTGTGGGGCCGAGCGGCGAGCGTTAAAGCACTCACTTTCGGTCCAGTAGGAGGCCTTTATTGACTAAATTGTAACATGACGACCTATGTGATTTTGGCAGGACTTTTTAGCGCCTACTTTTCTGCTACTGGGCTAGGATATGAAACAAACGATCGGTGGGAATCCAGCTTTCAGGGGAGGCCTCTTCCAAGCCTCTCGGAGGTCGTGGGGCCGAACGGAAAGCGTCAAAGCACTCGGTTTCGCTCCAGTAGTAGGCCTTTATTGACTAAATTGTAACATGACAACCTATGTGACTTTGGCAGGACTTTTTAGCGCCTACTTTTCAGCTACTGGGCTAAGATTTGAAACAAACGATCGGTGGGAATCCAGCTTTCAGGGGAGGCCTCCCCTGAGTCTCTGGACGGCTGTGGGGCCGAGCGGCGAGCATTAAAGCACTCAGTTTCGGTCCAGTAGGAGGCCTTTATTGACTAAATTGTAACATGACGAACTATGTGATTTTGGCAGGAATTTTTAGCGCCTACTTTTCAGCTACTGGGCTAAGATTTGAAACAAACGATCGGTGGGAATCCAGCTTTCAGGGGAGGCCTTTTCCAAGCCTCTCGGAGGTTGTGGGGCCGAGCGGCGAGCGTTAAAGCACTCAGTTTCGCTCGAGTACCATGACGACCGATTTGACTTTGGCACGACTTTAGGTCGCTTAATTTCAGCCTAGCGGGCTAGGAATTCACACAGACAATCCTTGGGAATCCAGCTTTCAGGGGAGGCCTCTTCCAAGCATCTCGGAGGTCGTGGGTCCGAACGGCGAGCGTCATAGCATTCGGTTTCTCTACAGTAGTAGGCCTTTATTGACTAAATTGTAACATGACGACCTATGTGACTTTGGTAAGACTTTTTTGCGCCTACTTTTCAGCTACTAGGCTAAGATTTGAAAGAAACGATCGGTGGGAATCCAGCTTTCAGGGGAGGCCTTTTCCAAGCCTCTCGGAGGTCGTGGGCCCGAACGGCGAGCGTCAAAGCACTCTGTTTCGCTCCAGTAGTAGGCCTTTATTGACTAAATTGTAACTTGACAACCTATGTGACTTTGGCAGGACGTTTTAGCGCTTACTTTTCACCTAGTGCGCTAAGATTTGAAACAAACGATCGGTGGGAATCCAGCTTTCAGGGGAGTCCTCCCCCGAGTCTCTGGACGGCTGTGGGGCCGAGCGGCGAGCGTTAAAGCACTCAGTTTCGGTCCAGTAGGAGGCCTTTATTGGCTAAATTGTAACATGACGACCTATGTGATTTTGGCAGGACTTCTTAGCGCCTACTTTTCAGCTACTGGGCGAAGATTTGAAACAAACGATCAGTGGGAATCCAGCTTTCAGGGGAGGCCTCTTCCAAGCCTCTCGGAGGTCGTGGGGCCGAACGGCGAGCGTCATAGCATTCGGTTTCTCGACAGTAGAAGGCCTTTATTGACTAAATTGTAACATGACGACCAATGTGACTTTGGTAAGACTTTTTAGCGCCTACTTTTAAGCTAGTGGGCTAATATTTGAAACAAACGATCGGTGGGAATCCAGCTTTCAGGGGAGGCCTCCCCCGAGTCTCTGGACAGCTGTGGGGCCGAACGGCGAGCGTCAAAGCACTCGTTTTCGCTCCAGTAGTGGGCCTTTATTGACTAAATTGTAGCATGACGACCTATGTGACTTTGGCATGACTTTTTAGCGCCTACTTTTGAGCTAGAGGGCTAAGATTTGAAACAAACGATCGGTGGGAATCCAGCTTTCAGGGGACGCGTCCCTTGAGTCTCTGGACGGCTGTGAGGCCAAGCGGCGAGCATTAAAGCACTCAGTTTCGGTCCAGTAGGAGGCCTTTATTGACTAAATTGTAACATGACGACCTATGTGATTTTGGCAGGACTTTTTAGCGCCTACTTTTCAGCTACTGGGCTAAGATTTGAAACAAACGATCGGTGGGAATCCAGCTTTCAGGGGAGGCCTCTTCCAAGCCTCTCGGAGGTCATGGGGCCGAACGGCGAGCGTCAAAGCACTCGGTTTCGCTCCAGTAGTAGGCCTTTATTGACTAAATTGTAACATGACAACCATTGTGACTTTGGCAGGACTTTTTAGCGCTTACTTTTGAGCTAGTTGGCTCAGATTTGAAACACACGATCGTTGGGATTCCAGCTTTCAGGGGAGGCCTCCCCCGAGTCTCTGGATGGCTGTGGGGCCGAACGGCGAGCGTCAAAGCACTCGGTTTCTCTCCAGTCGTATGGCTTTATTGACTAAATTGTAACATGACGACCTATGTGATTTTGGCAGGACTTTTTAGCGCTTACGTTTGAGCTAGTGGGCTAAGATTTTAAAAAAAATGATCGGTGGGAATACAGCTTTCAGGGGAGGCCTCCCCCGAGTCTCTGGACAGCTGTGGGGCCGAACGCCGAGCGTCAAACCACTTGGTTTCTCTCCAGTAGTAGGCCTTTATTGACTAAATTGTAACATGACGACCTATGTGACTTTGGCAGGACATTTTAGCGCCTAGTTTTGAGCTAGTGGGCTAAGATTTGAAAAAAACGATCGGTGGGAATCCAGCTTTCAGGGGAAGCCTCCCCCAAGTCTCTAGACGGCTGTGGGGCCGAGCGGCGAGCCTTAAAGCACTCAGTTTCGGTCCAGTAATAGGCCTTTATTGACTAAATTGTAACATGACGACCTATGTGATTTTGGCAGGACTTTTTAGCGCTTACGTTTGAGCTAGTGGGCTAAGATTTAAAACAAACGATCGGTGGAAATCCAGCTTTCAGGGGAGGCCTCCCCCGAGTCTCTGGACTGCTGTGGGGCCGAGCGGCGACCGTTAAAGCACTCAGTTTCGCTCGAGTACCATGACGACCGATTTGACTTCGGCACGACTTTAGGTCGCTTAATTTCAGCCTAGCGGGCTAGGAATTCACACAGACGATCCTTGGGATTCCAGCTTTCAGGGGAGGCCACTTCCAAGCCTCTCAGAGGTCGTGGGGCCTATCGGCGAGCGTCAAAGCACTCGGTTTCGCTCCAGTAGTAGGCCTTTATTGACTAAATTGTAACATGACGACCTATGTGACTTTGGCAAGACTTTTTAGCGCTCACTTTTGAGCTAGTGGGCTAAAATTTGAAAAAAACGATCGGTGGGAATACAGCTTTCAGGGGAGGCCTCCCCCAAGTCTCTGGACGGCTGTGGGGTTGAGCGGCGAGCGTTAAAGCACTCAGTTTCGGTACAGTAGGAGGCCTTTATTGACTAAATTGTAACATGACGACCTATGTGATTTTGGCAGGACTTTTTAGCGCCTACTTTTCAGCTACTGGGCTAGGGTTTGAAACAAACGATCGGTGGGAATCCAGCTTTCAGGGGAGGCTTCTTCCAAGCCTCTCGGAGGTTGTGGGGCCGAACGGCGAGCGTTAAAGCACTAGGTTTCGCTCCAGTAGTAGGCCTTTATTGACTAAATTGTAACATGACGACCTATGTGACTTTGGCAAGACTTTTTAGCGCTCACTTTTGAGCTAGTGGGCTAAGATTTGAAACAAACGATCGGTGGGAATACAGCTTTCAGGGGAGGCCTCCCCCGAGTCTCTGGACAGCTGTGGGGCCGAACGCCGAGCGTCAAAGCACTTGGTTTCTCTCCAGTAGTAGGGCCTTTATTGACTAAATTGTAACATGACGACCTATGTGACTTTGGCAGGACATTTTAGCGCCTACTTTTGAGCTAGTGGGCTAAGATTTGAAACAAACGATCGGTGGGAATCCAGCTTTCAGGGGAGGCCTCTTCCAAGCCTCTCGGAGGTTGTGGGGCCGAACGGCGAGCGTTAAAGCACTCGGTTTCGCTCCAGTAGTAGGCCTTTATTGACTAAATTGTAACATGACGACGTATGTGACTTTGGCAAGACTTTTTAGCGCTCACTTCTCAGCTAGTGGGCTAAGATTTGAAACAAACGATCGGTGGGAATCCAGCTTTCAGGGGAGGCCTCCCCCGAGTCTCTGGACAGCTGTGGGGCCGAACGGCGAGCGTTAAAGCACTCAGTTTCGGTACAGTAGGAGGCCTTTATTGACTAAATTGTAACATGACAACCATTGTGATTTTGGCAGGACATTTTAGCGCCTAGTATTGAGCTAGTGGGCTAAGATTTGAAACAAACAATCGGTGGGAATCCAGCTTTCAGGGGAGTCCTCCCCCGAGTCTCTGGACGGCTGTGAGGCCGAGCGGCGAGCGTTAAAGCACTCAGTTTCGGTACAGTAGGAGGCCTTTATTGACTAAATTGAAACATGACAACCATTGTGACTTTGGCAGGACTTTTTAGCGCTTACTTTTGAGCTAGTTGGCTCAGATTTGGAACACACGATCGTTGGGATTCCAACTTTCAGGGGAGGCCTCCCCCGAGTCTCTGGATGGCTGTGGGGCCGAACGGCGAGCGTCAAAGCACTCGGTTTCTCTCCAGTCGTAGGGCTTTATTGACTAAATTGTAACATGACGACCTATGTGATTTTGGCAGGACTTTTTAGCGCTTACGTTTGAGCTAGTGGGCTAAGATTTAAAACAAACGATCGGTGGGAATCAAGCTTTCAGGGGAGACCTCCCCTGAGTCTCTGGACGGCTGTAGGGCTGAGCGGCGAGCCTTAAAGCACTCAGTTTCGGTCCAGTAATAGGCCTTTATTGACTAAATTGTAACATGACGACCTATGTGACTTTGGCAAGACTTTTTAGCGCTCACTTTTGAGCTAGTGGGCTAAGATTTGAAACAAACGATCGGTGGGAATCCAGCTTTCAGGGGAGGCCTCCCCCGAGTCTCTGGACGGCTGTGGGGTCGAACGCCGAGCGTCAAAGCACTCGGTTTCGCTCCAGTAGTAGGCCTTTATTGACTAAATTGTAGCATGACAACCTATGTGAATTTGGGAGGACTTTTTAGCGCTTACTTTTGACCTAGTGCGCTAAGATTTGAAACAAACGATCGGTGGGAATCCAGCTTTCAGGGGAGTCCTCCCCCGAGTCTCTGGAAGGCTGTGGGGCCGAGCGGCGAGCGTTAAAGCACTCAGTTTCGCTCGAGTACCATGACGACCGATTTGACTTCGGCACGGCTTTAGGTCGCTTAATTTCAGCCTAGCGGGCTAGGAATTAACACAGACAATCCTTGGGAATCCAGCTTTCAGGGGAGGCCACTTCCAAGCCTCTCAGAGGTCGTGGGGCCGAACGGCGAGCGTCATAGCATTCGGTTTCTCGACAGTAGTAGGCCTTTATTGACTAAATTGTAACATGACGACCAATGTGACTTTGGTAAGACATTTTAGCGCCTACTTTTGACCTAGTGGGCTAAGATTTGAAACAAACGATCGGTGGGAATCCAGCTTTCTGAGGAGGCCTCTCCCGAGTGTCTGGACGGCTGTGGGGCCGAGCGGCGAGCGTTAAAGCACTCAGTTTCGGTCCAGTCGGCGGACTTTATTGACTAAATTGTAACCTGACGACCTATATGATTTTGGCAGGACTTTTTAGCGCCTACTTTTCAGCTACTGGGCTAAGATTTGAAAGAAATCGATCGGTGGGAATCCAGCTTTCAGGGGAGGCCTCTTCCAAGCCTCTCGGAGGTCGTGGGGCCTATCGGCGAGCTTCAAAGCACTCGGTTTCGCTCCAGTAGTAGGCCTTTATTGACTAAATTGTAACATGATAACCTATGTGATTTTGGCAGGACTTTTTAGCGCCTACTTTTGAGCTAGTGGGCTAAGATTTTTTTAAAACAAACGATCGGTGGGAATCCAGCTTTCAGGGGAGGCCTACCCCGAGTCTCTGGACTGCTGTGGGGCCGAGCGGCGACCGTTAAAGCACTCAGTTTCGCTCGAGTACCATGACAACCGATTTGACTTCGGCACGACTTTAGGTCGCTTAATTTCAGCCTAGCGGGCTAGGAATTCACACAGACAAGCCTTGGGAATCCAGCTTTCGAGGGAGGCCTCTTCCAAGCCTCTCGGAGCTTGTGGGGCCGAACGGCGAGCGTCGAAGCACTCGGTTTCGCTCCAGTCGTAGGCTTTTATTGACTAAATTGTAACATGACAACCATTGTGACTTTGGCAGGACGTTTTAGCGCTTACCTTTGAGCTAGTCGGCTAAGATTTGAAACAAACGATCGGTGGGAATCCAGCTTTCAGGGGAGGCCTCTTCCAAGCCTCTCGGAGGTCATGGGGCCGAACGGCGAGCGTCAAAGCACTCGGTTTCGCTCCAGTAGTAGGCCTTTATTGACTAAATTGTAACATGACGACCTATGTGACTTTGGCAGGACTTTTTAGCGCCTACTTTTCAGCTACTGGGCTAGGATTTGAAACAAACGATCGGTGGGAATCCAGCTTTCAGGGGAGGCTTCTTCCAAGCCTCTCGGAGGTTGTGGGGCCGAACGGCGAGCGTTAAAGCACTCTGTTTCGCTCCAGTAGTAGGCCTTTATTGACTAAATTGTAACATGACATGACAACCTATGTTGTCACGGCACCTACTTTTGAGTTAGTGGGCTAAGATTTGAAACAAACTATCGGTGGGAATCCAGCTTTCAGGGGAGTCCTCCCCCGAGTCTCTGGACGGCTGTGGGGCCGAGCGGCGAGCGTTAAAGCACTCAGTTTCGCTCGAGTACCATGACGACCGATTTGACTTCGGCACGACTTTAGGTCGCTTAATTTCAGTCTAGCGGGCTAGGAATTCACACAGACAATCCTTGGGAATCCAGCTTTCAGGGGAGGCCACTTTTAAGCCTCTCAGAGGTCGTGGGGCCTAACGGCGAGCGTCAAAGCAATCGGTTTCGCTCCAGTAGTAGGCCTTTATTGACTAAATTGTAACATGACGACCTATGTGACTTTGGCAGGGTTTTTTTGCGCCTACTTTTCAGCTACTGGGCTAAGATTTGAAACAAACGATCGGTGGGAATCCAGCTTTCAGGGGAGGCCTCCCCCGAGTCTCTGGACGGCTGTGGGGCCGAACGGCGAGCGTCAAAGCACTCAGTTTCGGTCCAGTAGGAGGCCTTTATTGACTAAATTGTAACATGACGACCTATGTGATTTTGGCAGGACTTTTTAGCGCTTACGTTTGTGCTAGTGGGCTAAGATTTGAAAGAAACGATCGGTGGGAATCCAGCTTTCAGGGGAGAGGCCTCTTCCAAGCCTCTCGGAGGTCGTGGGCCCGAACGGCGAGCGTCAAAGCATTCGGTTTCGCTCCAGTAGTAGGCCTTTATTGACTAAATTGTAACATGACAACCTATGTGACTTTGGCAGGACTTTTTAGCGCTTACTTTTTACCTAGTGCGCTAAGATTTGAAACAAACGATCGGTGGGAATCCAGCTTTCAGGGGAGTCCTCCCCCGAGTCTCTGGACGGCTGTGGGGCCGAGCGGCGAGCTTTAAAGCACTCAGTTTCGCTCGAGTACCATGACGACCGATTTGACTTCGGCACGACTTTAGGTTGCTTAATTTCAGCCTAGCGGGCTAGGAATTCACACAGACAATCCTTGGGAATCCAGCTTTTAGGGGAGGCCTCTTCCAAGCCTCTCGGAGGTCGTGGGCCCGAACGGGGAGCATCATAGCATTCGGTTTCTCTCCAGTAGTAGGCCTTTATTGACTTAATTGTAACATGACAACCTATGTGACTTTGGTAAGACTTTTTAGCGCCTACTTTTGAGCTAGTGGGCTAAGATTTGAAACAAACGATCGGTGGGAATCCAGCTTTCAGGGGAGGCCTCCCCCGAGTGTCTGGACGGCTGTGGGGCCGAGCGTCGAGCGTTAAAGCACTCAGTTTCGGTCCAGTAGGAGGCCTTTATTGACTAAATTGTAACATGACGATCTATGTGATTTTGGCAGGACTTTTTAGCGCCTACTTTTCAGCTACTGGGCTAAGATTTGAAAGAAACGATCGGTGGGAATCCAGCTTTCAGGGGAGGCCTCTTCCAAGCCTCTCGGAGGTCGTGGGCCCGAACGGCGAGCGTCAAAGCATTCGGTTTCGCTCCAGTAGTAGGCCTTTATTGACTAAATTGTAACATGACAACCTATGTGACTTTGGCAGGACTTTTTAGCGCTTACTTTTTACCTAGTGCGCTAAGATTTGAAACAAACGATCGGTGGGAATCCAGCTTTCAGGGGAGTCCTCCCCCGAGTCTCTGGACGGCTGTGGGGCCGAGCGGCGAGCTTTAAAGCACTCAGTTTCGCTCGAGTACCATGACGACCGATTTGACTTCGGCACGACTTTAGGTCGCTTAATTTCAGCCTAGCGGGCTAGGAATTCACACAGACAATCCTTGGGAATCCAACTTTCAGGGGAGGCCACTTCCAAGCCTCTCAGAGGTCGTGGGGCCTAACGGCGAGCGTCAAAGCACTCGGTTTCGGTCCAGTAGGAGGCCTTTATTGACTAAATTGTAACATGACGACATATGTGATTTTGGCAGGACGTTTTAGCGCCTACTTTTCAGCTACTGGGCTAAGATTTGAAACAAACGATCGGTGGGAATCCAGCTTTCAGGGGAGGCCTCTTCCAAGCCTCTCGGAGGTCGTGGGGCCGAACGGCGAGCGTTAAAGCACTCGGTTTCGCTCCAGTAGTAGGCCTTTATTGACTAAATTGTAACATGACGACCTATGTGATTTTGGCAGGACTTTTTAGCGCTTACTTTTGAGCTAGTGGGCTAAGATTTGAAAAAAATTATCGGTGGGAATCCAGCTTTCAGGGGTGTCCTCCCCCGAGTCTCTGGACGACTGTGGGGCCGAGCGGCGAGCGTTAAAGCACTCAGTTTCGCTCGAGTACCATGACGACCGATTTGACTTCGGCACGACTTTAGGTCGCTTAATTTCAGCCTAGCGGGCTAGGAATTCACACAGACAATCCTTCGGAATCCAGCTTTCAATGAGGTCTCTTCCAAGTCTCTCGGAGGTCGTGGGGCCGAACGGCGAGCGTTAAAGCACTCAGTTTCGGTCCAGTAGGAGGCCTTTTTTGACTAAATTGTAACATGAGGACCTCTGGGAATTTGGCGCGACTTTTAGGGTTCTTAATTTCGAACTCGTGGGGAGTGCATGTGATGACCTGCAAAGTGCACTTTATTCATCTTATAAAACCATTAAAGTAAGACAAGAACACACGGGATGTATCTTATCTTTTCATATTTCACTCTGGTTGGCCTTCTATCAAAAATAATTGATAATAGAACATACTAAAATACTCAAATTTCTTGGTGTTTTAATCTCACAGCAAAAATACAATTTACTGGATTTAGTTTGTCGTTTTAATAGGTTTATATTATCTCATGTCCTCGACGGAGGAGCAGATGTTAGGTCACGTTTCCTTAAAGCTGACATGATCGTTTTTTGAAAGACGCTATTGTTCAAAAAAATGGACATTTAAGAGTTGACTTCTGAGTTCAGTTGAACTCTGTTGTTAACCAAAACAGGAGCACCTCCCGTCTACCACGTCAAGAGCCTCTCAGATGAATTAAGTCCACCAGTTGGGCAAATTAATGCCTCCCTCAAATTGACTCACATGACGGTGATTCAGCCTCCAGGAGAACTCTGTTGCGAACCGAAACAGCAGCATCTACCTTGCCGTGTAAACAGTCTCTTGGATTCATGAAATTGTTGACTTGGCTCACGCTTCCCTCCAATAGACACCCCACGACCACCGTAACACTATTTTTCAGATCGCAGATGTCGCAAACCAAAGCAGCAGCACCTATGGAAGAGTTTCTCAGATTAATTAATAGTGCAGAGTCTATCATCATCAGTCTTATTTTGCTTCAAACTCCACTTTTACTTGCCACACAAGGCAATACTCTTCCTCCCTCTCCCATCTGCAGTTGAGTAAATGATGACGTTTTAGCCCCTCCCCCTTACAAAAACAAAAAAGGTGCACGTGAACTTTGTTGGAGTGCAAAAGTCAAGAGGAAATCTTCTCCGGTTTTGGGGGGCGGTCCTTGGAGGAAACAACTTCCCTCCTCCTCCTTGCACACTCCTCCACATCTGCCCCCTCCTTCCTCACTCTCGTCTTCCTCCTCTTCCTCGCGCGAGCAAATTGCAGAGTGCCGCTCAGCCTCGACCGCGCGGCTGCCGCTTGACGCCGGGGGTCCCTGCAGAGAAGCGCCCGCCCGCCCGCCTCCATGTGCGTGTCCGCTGCGTGCTGAGATCGCGGCGAGCTGCATTGTGCGGCTTGGTGGTGGAGCTCCGGAGACGGAGGAGTCGAAAGTGCGATTTTGAAGTGTTTGACAGCGCCGAGGGTTTCGTGTGGCGTTCAGGTACCCAATTAGTTGTTGTTTTGTGTTTGTTCGTTTGTTTTGTCATTTGTATGGATTCAACATTTTAAGCCAGAAATCATGAGTTTATAGTTGTTTGGTGGAATGACACGTTCAAGTAAGATTTGTAATATATGGAATTGATTTATATGGACCGTAATACTAGTTTTTCCCCATTTATCAAGTTTCTCAGCTTCTTAAAAGCTGCGTATGGAACTATTTCCGACAGAAATCATGCTGTATTTGCAGATTCTAAGGCATAAATCCTGACTTTATAGTTGTATCTTGGAATGATATGTTTAAGTAACCAATTAGATTCAAGATGCACCTGAATTAGGTGAAAAATAACTTTTTTTCGGGAAGATTTGTGGAATCTCACTGCATTATTTAGATGCATTAAAAGACTAGTTTTTCCCATTTATCAAGTTTCCCCATAAGAATTCAGCTTCTTAAAACTGTATATATAACAATTTTCTATAGAAAACATGCTCTATTTTCATATTTTAAGGCAGAAATTCCATGTATATTCCTTTATACTGAAAAAAATTGCATCTTTTGTGTCGTTTACTGCAGGAATCCTGCTGCGCTTTATACATTACTAGAGCATAGTTGTGTGCAGCAATCCCGAGTTTTAATAATGAAGCTACAGTTGAAAGTAACATTGCAATTGTATGATGCGTTCAAGTACCTCATTTGTGTTCAAGCTGAGCCTGGAGCAGGAGAAAAGACATATTCCAGTTGTTTACAACTTAAATCTTGTTGCGGTTTAACTTTTTAAGGCAGTGATTCTCAAATTTTTTCACAAAGTTGTACCTCAAAAAACAAACAAACACTTAACTCTCCAAGCTCCACCATAATCACCAACATTAAAACACGGAGGCATCCAAACATTTGATTTTTTTTTTCCATTAGCCACAGTAACATGCAGAGTTTGAACATTAACACTGTGCTTTAAAATAGAGGGAAAAAATGACTTAAGTAATTTCATTAAAATGTATTGCACGTACAAGTTAAATAAAAGTTTCACCTAAATTAATGTTTAAAAGCAAATATTTCTGAATGGTTAAAGGCAAAAATATTGTACCTAAAAGGGAAATACAACCGAACTGTACTTATGTACTGTACTGGATGAAGAAAAAGAAAAGTTGAAGCCCATGTAACATTTATGCACAATGTGAACAATGAATTCAGTGATCTGTTTGGGTACCACTAGAGGGAGCCAGCATACCACAAGTGGTACTGATACCACACTTTGAGAGTCAGTGTTTCAAGGTAGAGTTGTGTGCAGAAATGCTGCACTCAAATTTTTTTTAAGGGTATAAATATGATGCGTTCAAGAACACAATTAGTTGTCTTGCATCTGAACTAAGAAATGATTTCTTTGACTCCAATCAAGTATTAACTAAGATTTTGCAATTTTTTTTTTGCACAATGTGCAATTAAAAGACATAACTCCCACATGCAGTGTATTCATTTGCATGTATTTACATGATACATTGTGACTCTGAACCTACATAAATGTATGACTGCCTCATGTTATTACAAATACACAAAAAATTGATAGATAGCTACTTTTGAATTCAGAAGTGACATAAAAGTTTGTTTGTTTTTCAACTTTCGGCCTTTATTGACTAAATTGTAACATGACGACCTATGTGATTTTGGCAGGACTTTTTAGCGCTTACTTTTGAGCTAGTGGGCTAAGATTTGAAACGAACGATCGGTGGGAATCCAGCTTTCAGGGGAGGCCTCCCCCGAGTCTCCGGACGACTGTGGGGCCGAACGGCGAGCGTCAAAGCACTCGGTTTCTCTCCAGTACTAGGCCTTTATTGAGTAAATTGTAACATGACGACCTATGTGATTTTGGCAGGACTTTTTAGCGCCTACTTTTCAGCTACTGGGCTAAGATTTGAAACAAACGATCGGTGGGAATCCAGCTTTCAGGGGAGGCCTCTTCCAAGCCTCTCGGAGGTCGTGGGGCCGAACGGCGAGCGTTAAAGCACTCGGTTTCGCTCCAGTAGTAGGCCTTTATTGACTAAATTGTAACATGACATGACAACCTATGTTGTCACGTTTGTTTCAAATCTTAGCCCATATATTTTAGCACCTACATTTGAGTTAGTGGGCTAAGATTTGAAACAAACGATCGGTGGGAATCCAGCTTTCAGGGGAGTCCTCCCCCGAGTCTCTGGACGGCTGTGGGGCCGAGCGGCGAGCGTTAAAGCACTCAGTTTCGCTCGAGTACCATGACGACCGATTTGACTTCGGCACGACTTTAGGTCGCTTAATTTCAGTCTAGCGGGCTAGGAATTCACACAGACAATCCTTGGGAATCCAGCTTTAAGGGGAGGCCACTTTTAAGCCTCTCAGAGGTCGTGGGGCCTAACGGCGAGCGTCAAAGCAATCGGTTTCGCTCCAGTAGTAGGCCTTTATTGACTAAATTGTAACATGACGACCTATGTGACTTTGGCAGGGTTTTTTTGCGCCTACTTTTCAGCTACTGGGCTAAGATTTGAAACAAACGATCGGTGGGAATCCAGCTTTCAGGGGAGGCCTCTTCCGAGCCTCTCGGAGGTCGTGGGGCCGAACGGCAAGCGTCAAAGCACTCGGTTTCGCTCCAGTAGTAGTCCTTTATTGACTAAATTGTAACATGACAACCTATGGGACTTTGGCAGGACATTTTAGCGCTTACTTTTGAGCTAGTGCGCTAAGATTTGAAACAAACGATCGGTGGGAATCCAGCTTTCAGGGGAGGCCTCCCCCGAGTCTCTGGACGGCTTTAGGGGCGAACGGCGAGAGTCAAAGCACTCGGTTTCTCTACAGTAGTTGGCCTTCATGGACTAAATTGTAACATGACGACCTATGTGATTTTGGCAGGACTTTTTAGCGCCTACTTTTCAGCTACTGGGCGAAGATTTAAAACAAACGATCGGTGGGAATCCAGCTTTCAGGGGAGGCCTCTTAGAAGCCTCTCGGAGGTCGTGGGGCCGAACAGCGAGCGTCAAAGCACTCGTTTTCGCTACAGTAGTAGGCCTTTATTGACTAAATTGTAACATGACGACCTACGTGATTTTGGCAGGACTTTTTAGCGCTTACTTTTGAGCTAGTGGGCTAAGATTTGAAACAAATTATCGGTGGGAATCCAGCTTTCGGAGGAGTCCTCCCCCGAGTCTCTGGACGGCTGTGGGGCCGAGCGGCGAGCGTCAAAGCGCTCGTTTTCGCTACAGTAGTAGGCCTTTATTGACTAAATTGTAACATGACGACCTACGTGATTTTGGCAGGACGTTTTAGCGCTTACTTTTGAGCTAGTGGGCTAAGATTTGAAACAAATTATCGGTGGGAATCCAGCTTTCGGGGGAGTCCTCCCCCGAGTCTCTGGACGGCTGTGGGGCCGAGCGGCGAGCGTTAAAGCACTCAGTTTCGGTTCAGTAGGAGGCCTTTATTGACTAAATTGTAACATGACAACCTATGTGACTTTGGCAGGACATTTTAGCGCTTACTTTTGAGCTAGTGCGCTAAGATTTGAAACAAACGATCTGTGGGAATCCAGCTTTCAGGGGAGGCCTCCCCCGAGTCTCTGGACGGCTTTGGGGGCGAACGGCGAGCGTCAAAGCACTCGGTTTCTCTACAGTAGTTGGCCTTTATTGACTAAATTGTAACATGACGACCTATGTGATTTTTGCAGGACGTTTTAGCGCCTACTTTTCAGCTACTGGGCTAAGATTTGAAACAAACGATCGGTGGGAATCCAGCTTTCAGGGGAGGCCTCTTCCAAGCCTCTCAGAGGTCGTGGGCTCGAACGGCGAGCGTCAAAGCACTAGGTTTCTCTCCAGTAGTCGGCCTTTATTGACTAAATTGTAACATGACGACCTATGTGACTTTGGCAAGACTTTTTAGCGCCTACTTTTGACCTAGTGGGCTAAGATTTGAAACAAACGATCGGTGGGAATCCAGCTTTCGGAGGAGGCCTCCCCAGAGTCGCTGGACGGCTGTGGGGCCGAGCGGCGAGCGTTAAAGCACTCAGTTTCTCTCCAGTAGTAGGCCTTTATTGACTAAATTGTAACATGACGACCTATGTGATTTTGGCAGGACGTTTTTGCGCCCACTTTTCACCTACTGGGCTAAGATTTGAAACAAACGATCGGTGTGAATCCAGCTTTCAGGGGAGGCCTCCCCCGAGTCTCTGGACAGCTGTGGGGCCGAACGGCGAGCGTCAAAGGACTCGGTTTCTCTCCAGTAGTAGGCCTTTATTGACTAAATTGTAACATGACGACCTATGTGACTTTGGCAAGACTTTTTAGCACCTACTTTTGAGATAGTGGGCTAAGATTTGAAACAAAGCAAAATGTGGGAATCCAGCTTTCAGAGGAGGCCTCTTCCAAGCCTCTCGGAGGTCGTGGGCCGGAACGGCGAGCGTCAAAGCACTCGGTTTCGCTCCCGTAGTAGGCCTTTATTGACTAAATTGTAACATGACAACCTGTGTGACTTTGGCAGGACTTTTTAGCGCTTACTTTTGAGCTAGTGCGCTCAGATTTGAAACAAACGATCGGTGGGAATCCAGCTTTCAGGGGAGGCCTCCCCCGAGTCTCTGGACGGCTATGGGGCCGAGCGGCGAGCGTTAAAGCACTCGGTTTCTCTCCAGTAGTAGGCCTTTATTGACTAAATTGTAACATGACGACCTATGTGACTTTGGCAGGACTTTTTTGCGCCTACTTTTAAGCTATTGGGCTAAGATTTGAAACAATCGATCGGTGGGAATCCAGCTTTCAGGGGAGGCCTCCCCCGAGTCTCTGGACGGCTGTGGGGCCGAGCGGCGAGCGTTAAAGCACTCAGTTTCGCTCGAGTACCATGACGACCGATTTGACTTCGGCACGACTTTAGGTCGCTTAGTTTAAGCCTAGCGGGCTAGGAATTAACAGAGACAATCCTTTGGAATCCAGCTTTCAGGGGAGGCCTCTTCCAAGCCTCTCGGAGGTCGTGGGGCCGAACGGCGAGCGTCATAGCATTCGGTTTCTCTACAGTAGTAGGCCTTTATTGACTAAATTGTAACATGACGACCTATGTGACTTTGGTAAGACTTTTTAGCGCCTACTTTTGAGCTAGTGGGCTAAGATTTGAAACAAACGATCGGTGGGAATCCAGCTTTCAGGGGAGGCCTCCCCCGAGTGTCTGGACGGCTGTGGGGCCGAGCGGCGAGCGTTAAAGCACTCAGTTTCGGTCCAGTAGGCGGACTTTATTGACTAAATTGTAACATGACGACCTATGTGATTTTGGCAGGACTTTTTAGCGCCTACTTTTCAGCTACTGGGCTAAGATTTGAAAGAAACGATCGGTGGGAATCCAGCTTTCAGGGGAGGCCTCTTCCAAGCCTCTCGGAGGGCGTGGGCCCGAACGGCGAGCGTCAAAGCACTCGGTTTCGCTCCAGTAGTCGGCCTTTATTGACTAAATTGTAACATGACAACCTATGTGACTTTGGCAGGACTTTTTAGCGCTTACTTTTCACCTAGTGCGCTAAGATTTGAAACAAACGATCGGTGGGAATCCAGCTTTCAGGGGAGTTCTCCCCCGAGTCTCTGGACGGCTGTGGGGCCGAGCGGCGAGCGTTAAAGCACTCAGTTTCGGTCCAGTAGGAGGCCTTTATTGGCTAAATTGTAACATGACGACCTATGTGATTTTGGCAGGACTTCTTAGCGCCTACTTTTCAGCTACTGGGCTAAGATTTGAAACAAACGATCGGTGGGAATCCAGCTTTCAGGGGAGTCCTCCCCCGAGTCTCTGGACGGCTTTGGGGCCGAGCGGCGAGCGTTAAAGCACTCAGTTTCGCTCGAGTACCATGACGACCGATTTGACTTCGGCACGACTTTAGGTCGCCTAATTTCTGCCTAGCGGGCTAGGAATTTACACAGACAAGCCTTGGGAATCCAGCTTTCAAGGGAGGCCTCTTCCAAGCCTCTCGGAGCTCGTGAGGCCGAACGGCGAGCGTCAAAGCACTCGGTTTCGCTCCAGTAGTAGGCTTTTATTGACTAAATTGTAACATGACGACCTATGTGACTTTGGCAGGACTTTTTATTGCTTACTTTAGAGCTAGTGGGCTAAGATTTGAAACAAACGATCGGTCGGAATCCAGCTTTCAGAGGAGGCCTCCCCCGAGTCTCTGGACAGCTGTGGGGCCGAACGGCGAGCGTCGAAGCACTTGGTTTCTCTCCAGTAGTAGGCCTTTATTGACTAAATTGTAACATGACGACCTATGTGACTTTGGCAGGACTTTTTATTGCTTACTTTAGAGCTAGTGGGCTAAGATTTGAAACAAACGATCGGTCGGAATCCAGCTTTCAGAGGAGGCCTCCCCCGAGTCTCTGGACGGCTGTGGGGGCGAACGGCGAGCGTCAAAGCACTCGGTTTCTCTCCAGTAGTTGGCCTTTATTGACTAAATTGTAACATGACGACCTATGTGACTTTGGCAGGACTTTTTAGCGCTTACTTTAGAGCTAGTGGGCTATGATTTGAAACAAACGATCGGTGGGAATCCAGCTTTCAGGGGAGGCCTCCACCGAGTCTCTGGACGGCTGTGGGGGCGAACGGCGAGCGTCAAAGCACTCGGTTTCGGTCCAGTAGTAGGCCTTTATTGACTAAATTGTAACATGACGACCTATGTGATTTTGGCAGGACTTTTTAGCGCTTACTTTTGAGCTAGTGGGCGAAGATTTAAAACAAACGATCGGTGGGAATCCAGCTTTCAGGGGAGGCCTCTTAGAAGCCTCTCGGAGGTCGTGGGGCCGAACAGCGAGCGTCAAAGCACTCGTTTTCGCTACAGTAGTAGGCCTTTATTGACTAAATTGTAACATGACGACCTACGTGATTTTGGCAGGACTTTTTAGCGCTTACTTTTGAGCTAGTGGGCTAAGATTTGAAACAAATTATCGGTGGGAATCCAGCTTTCGGAGGAGTCCTCCCCCGAGTCTCTGGACGGCTGTGGGGCCGAGCGGCGAGCGTCAAAGCGCTCGTTTTCGCTACAGTAGTAGGCCTTTATTGACTAAATTGTAACATGACGACCTACGTGATTTTGGCAGGACTTTTTAGCGCTTACTTTTGAGCTAGTGGGCTAAGATTTGAAACAAATTATCGGTGGGAATCCAGCTTTCGGGGGAGTCCTCCCCCGAGTCTCTGGACGGCTGTGGGGCCGAGCGGCGAGCGTTAAAGCACTCAGTTTCGCTCGAGTACCATGACGACCGATTTGACTTCGGCACGACTTTAGGTCGCTTAGTTTAAGCCTAGCGGGCTAGGAATTCACAGAGACAATCCTTTGGAATCCAGCTTTCAGGGGAGGCCTCTTCCAAGCCTCTCGGAGGTCGTGGGGCCGAACGGCGAGCGTCATAGCATTCGGTTTCTCTACAGTAGTAGGCCTTTATTGACTAAATTGTAACATGACGACCTATGTGACTTTGGTAAGACTTTTTAGCGCCTAGTTTTGAGCTAGTGGGCTAAGATTTGAAACAAACGATCGGTGGGAATCCAGCTTTCAGGGGAGGCCTCCCCCGAGTGTCTGGACGGCTGTGGGGCCGAGCGGCGAGCGTTAAAGCACTCAGTTTCGGTCCAGTAGGCGGACTTTATTGACTAAATTGTAACATGACGACCTATGTGATTTTGGCAGGACTTTTTAGCGCCTACTTTTCAGCTACTGGGCTAAGATTTGAAAGAAACGATCGGTGGGAATCCAGCTTTCAGGGGAGGCCTCTTCCAAGCCTCTCGGAGGGCGTGGGCCCGAACGGCGAGCGTCAAAGCACTCGGTTTCGCTCCAGTAGTCGGCCTTTATTGACTAAATTGTAACATGACAACCTATGTGACTTTGGCAGGACTTTTTAGCGCTTACTTTTCACCTAGTGCGCTAAGATTTGAAACAAACGATCGGTGGGAATCCAGCTTTCAGGGGAGTTCTCCCCCGAGTCTCTGGACGGCTGTGGGGCCGAGCGGCGAGCGTTAAAGCACTCAGTTTCGGTCCAGTAGGAGGCCTTTATTGGCTAAATTGTAACATGACGACCTATGTGATTTTGGCAGGACTTCTTAGCGCCTACTTTTCAGCTACTGGGCTAAGATTTGAAACAAACGATCGGTGGGAATCCAGCTTTCAGGGGAGTCCTCCCCCGAGTCTCTGGACGGCTTTGGGGCCGAGCGGCGAGCGTTAAAGCACTCAGTTTCGCTCGAGTACCATGACGACCGATTTGACTTCGGCACGACTTTAGGTCGCCTAATTTCTGCCTAGCGGGCTAGGAATTTACACAGACAAGCCTTGGGAATCCAGCTTTCAAGGGAGGCCTCTTCCAAGCCTCTCGGAGCTCGTGAGGCCGAACGGCGAGCGTCAAAGCACTCGGTTTCGCTCCAGTAGTAGGCTTTTATTGACTAAATTGTAACATGACGACCTATGTGACTTTGGCAGGACTTTTTATTGCTTACTTTAGAGCTAGTGGGCTAAGATTTGAAACAAACGATCGGTCGGAATCCAGCTTTCAGAGGAGGCCTCCCCCGAGTCTCTGGACAGCTGTGGGGCCGAACGGCGAGCGTCGAAGCACTTGGTTTCTCTCCAGTAGTAGGCCTTTATTGACTAAATTGTAACATGACGACCTATGTGACTTTGGCAGGACTTTTTATTGCTTACTTTAGAGCTAGTGGGCTAAGATTTGAAACAAACGATCGGTCGGAATCCAGCTTTCAGAGGAGGCCTCCCCCGAGTCTCTGGACGGCTGTGGGGGCGAACGGCGAGCGTCAAAGCACTCGGTTTCTCTCCAGTAGTTGGCCTTTATTGACTAAATTGTAACATGACGACCTATGTGACTTTGGCAGGACTTTTTAGCGCTTACTTTAGAGCTAGTGGGCTATGATTTGAAACAAACGATCGGTGGGAATCCAGCTTTCAGGGGAGGCCTCCACCGAGTCTCTGGACGGCTGTGGGGGCGAACGGCGAGCGTCAAAGCACTCGGTTTCGGTCCAGTAGTAGGCCTTTATTGACTAAATTGTAACATGACGACCTATGTGATTTTGGCAGGACTTTTTAGCGCTTACTTTTGAGCTAGTGGGCGAAGATTTAAAACAAACGATCGGTGGGAATCCAGCTTTCAGGGGAGGCCTCTTAGAAGCCTCTCGGAGGTCGTGGGGCCGAACAGCGAGCGTCAAAGCACTCGTTTTCGCTACAGTAGTAGGCCTTTATTGACTAAATTGTAACATGACGACCTACGTGATTTTGGCAGGACTTTTTAGCGCTTACTTTTGAGCTAGTGGGCTAAGATTTGAAACAAATTATCGGTGGGAATCCAGCTTTCGGAGGAGTCCTCCCCCGAGTCTCTGGACGGCTGTGGGGCCGAGCGGCGAGCGTCAAAGCGCTCGTTTTCGCTACAGTAGTAGGCCTTTATTGACTAAATTGTAACATGACGACCTACGTGATTTTGGCAGGACTTTTTAGCGCTTACTTTTGAGCTAGTGGGCTAAGATTTGAAACAAATTATCGGTGGGAATCCAGCTTTCGGGGGAGTCCTCCCCCGAGTCTCTGGACGGCTGTGGGGCCGAGCGGCGAGCGTTAAAGCACTCAGTTTCGCTCGAGTACCATGACGACCGATTTGACTTCGGCACGACTTTAGGTCGCTTAGTTTAAGCCTAGCGGGCTAGGAATTCACAGAGACAATCCTTTGGAATCCAGCTTTCAGGGGAGGCCTCTTCCAAGCCTCTCGGAGGTCGTGGGGCCGAACGGCGAGCGTCATAGCATTCGGTTTCTCTACAGTAGTAGGCCTTTATTGACTAAATTGTAACATGACGACCTATGTGACTTTGGTAAGACTTTTTAGCGCCTACTTTTGAGCTAGTGGGCTAAGATTTGAAACAAACGATCGGTGGGAATCCAGCTTTCAGGGGAGGCCTCCCCCGAGTGTCTGGACGGCTGTGGGGCCGAGCGGCGAGCGTTAAAGCACTCAGTTTCGGTCCAGTAGGCGGACTTTATTGACTAAATTGTAACATGACGACCTATGTGATTTTGGCAGGACTTTTTAGCGCCAACTTTTCAGCTACTGGGCTAAGATTTGAAAGAAACGATCGGTGGGAATCCAGCTTTCAGGGGAGGCCTCTTCCAAGCCTCTCGGAGGGCGTGGGCCCGAACGGCGAGCGTCAAAGCACTCGGTTTCGCTCCAGTAGTCGGCCTTTATTGACTAAATTGTAACATGACAACCTATGTGACTTTGGCAGGACTTTTTAGCGCTTACTTTTCACCTAGTGCGCTAAGATTTGAAACAAACGATCGGTGGGAATCCAGCTTTCAGGGGAGTTCTCCCCCGAGTCTCTGGACGGCTGTGGGGCCGAGCGGCGAGCGTTAAAGCACTCAGTTTCGGTCCAGTAGGAGGCCTTTATTGGCTAAATTGTAACATGACGACCTATGTGATTTTGGCAGGACTTCTTAGCGCCTACTTTTCAGCTACTGGGCTAAGATTTGAAACAAACGATCGGTGGGAATCCAGCTTTCAGGGGAGTCCTCCCCCGAGTCTCTGGACGGCTTTGGGGCCGAGCGGCGAGCGTTAAAGCACTCAGTTTCGCTCGAGTACCATGACGACCGATTTGACTTCGGCACGACTTTAGGTCGCCTAATTTCTGCCTAGCGGGCTAGGAATTTACACAGACAAGCCTTGGGAATCCAGCTTTCAAGGGAGGCCTCTTCCAAGCCTCTCGGAGCTCGTGAGGCCGAACGGCGAGCGTCAAAGCACTCGGTTTCGCTCCAGTAGTAGGCTTTTATTGACTAAATTGTAACATGACGACCTATGTGACTTTGGCAGGACTTTTTATTGCTTACTTTAGAGCTAGTGGGCTAAGATTTGAAACAAACGATCGGTCGGAATCCAGCTTTCAGAGGAGGCCTCCCCCGAGTCTCTGGACAGCTGTGGGGCCGAACGGCGAGCGTCGAAGCACTTGGTTTCTCTCCAGTAGTAGGCCTTTATTGACTAAATTGTAACATGACGACCTATGTGACTTTGGCAGGACTTTTTATTGCTTACTTTAGAGCTAGTGGGCTAAGATTTGAAACAAACGATCGGTCGGAATCCAGCTTTCAGAGGAGGCCTCCCCCGAGTCTCTGGACGGCTGTGGGGGCGAACGGCGAGCGTCAAAGCACTCGGTTTCTCTCCAGTAGTTGGCCTTTATTGACTAAATTGTAACATGACGACCTATGTGACTTTGGCAGGACTTTTTAGCGCTTACTTTAGAGCTAGTGGGCTATGATTTGAAACAAACGATCGGTGGGAATCCAGCTTTCAGGGGAGGCCTCCACCGAGTCTCTGGACGGCTGTGGGGGCGAACGGCGAGCGTCAAAGCACTCGGTTTCGGTCCAGTAGTAGGCCTTTATTGACTAAATTGTAACATGACGACCTATGTGATTTTGGCAGGACTTTTTAGCGCTTACTTTTGAGCTAGTGGGCGAAGATTTAAAACAAACGATCGGTGGGAATCCAGCTTTCAGGGGAGGCCTCTTAGAAGCCTCTCGGAGGTCGTGGGGCCGAACAGCGAGCGTCAAAGCACTCGTTTTCGCTACAGTAGTAGGCCTTTATTGACTAAATTGTAACATGACGACCTACGTGATTTTGGCAGGACTTTTTAGCGCTTACTTTTGAGCTAGTGGGCTAAGATTTGAAACAAATTATCGGTGGGAATCCAGCTTTCGGAGGAGTCCTCCCCCGAGTCTCTGGACGGCTGTGGGGCCGAGCGGCGAGCGTCAAAGCGCTCGTTTTCGCTACAGTAGTAGGCCTTTATTGACTAAATTGTAACATGACGACCTACGTGATTTTGGCAGGACTTTTTAGCGCTTACTTTTGAGCTAGTGGGCTAAGATTTGAAACAAATTATCGGTGGGAATCCAGCTTTCGGGGGAGTCCTCCCCCGAGTCTCTGGACGGCTGTGGGGCCGAGCGGCGAGCGTTAAAGCACTCAGTTTCGGTCCAGTAGGAGGCCTTTATTGACTAAATTGTAACATGACAACCTATGTGACTTTGGCAGGACATTTTAGCGCTTACTTTTGAGCTAGTGCGCTAAGATTTGAAACAAACGATCTGTGGGAATCCAGCTTTCAGGGGAGGCCTCCCCCGAGTCTCTGGACGGCTTTGGGGGCGAACGGCGAGCGTCAAAGCACTCGGTTTCTCTACAGTAGTTGGCCTTTATTGACTAAATTGTAACATGACGACCTATGTGATTTTTGCAGGACGTTTTAGCGCCTACTTTTCAGCTACTGGGCTAAGATTTGAAACAAACGATCGGTGGGAATCCAGCTTTCAGGGGAGGCCTCTTCCAAGCCTCTCAGAGGTCGTGGGCTCGAACGGCGAGCGTCAAAGCACTAGGTTTCTCTCCAGTAGTAGGCCTTTATTGACTAAATTGTAACATGACGACCTATGTGACTTTGGCAAGACTTTTTAGCGCCTACTTTTGACCTAGTGGGCTAAGATTTGAAACAAACGATCGGTGGGAATCCAGCTTTCGGAGGAGGCCTCCCCAGATTCTCTGGACGGCTGTGGGGCCGAGCGGCGAGCGTTAAAGCACTCAGTTTCGCTCGAGTACCATGACGACCGATTTGACTTCGGCACGACTTTAGGTCGCTTAATTTCAGCCTAGCGGGCTAGGAATTCACACAGACAATCCTTGGGAATCCAGCTTTCAGGGGAGGCCTCTTCCAAGCCTCTCGGAGGTCGTGGGCCCGAACGGCGAGCGTCAAAGCACTCGGTTTCGCTCCCGTAGTAGGCCTTTATTGACTAAATTGTAACATGACAACCTGTGTGACTTTGGCAGGACTTTTTAGCGCTTACTTTTGAGCTAGTGCGCTCAGATTTGAAACAAACGATCGGTGGGAATCCAGCTTTCAGGGGAGGCCTCCCCCGAGTCTCTGGACGGCTATGGGGCCGAGCGGCGAGCGTTAAAGCACTCGGTTTCTCTCCAGTAGTAGGCCTTTATTGACTAAATTGTAACATGACGACCTATGTGACTTTGGCAGGACTTTTTTGCGCCTGCTTTTAAGCTACTGGGCTAAGATTTGAAACAAACGATCGGTGGGAATCCAGCTTTCAGGGGAGGCCTCCCCCGAGTCTCTGGACGGCTGTGGGGCCGAGCGGCGAGCGTTAAAGCACCCAGTTTCGGTCCAGTAGGAGGCCTTTATTGACTAAATTGTAACATGACGACCTATGTGATTTTGGCAGGACTTTTTAGCGCCTACGTTTGAGCTATTGGGCTAAGATTTGAAACAATCGATCGGTGGGAATCCAGGTTTCAAGGAAGTCCTCCCCCGAGTTTCTGGACGGCTGTGGGGCCGAGCGGCGAGCGTTAAAGCACTCAGTTTCGCTCGAGTACCATGACGACCGATTTGACTTCGGCACGACTTTAGGTCGCTTAGTTTAAGCCTAGCGGGCTAGGAATTCACAGAGACAATCCTTTGGAATCCAGCTTTCAGGGGAGGCCTCTTCCAAGCCTCTCGGAGGTCGTGGGGCCGAACGGCGAGCGTCATAGCATTCGGTTTCTCTACAGTAGTAGGCCTTTATTGACTAAATTGTAACATGACGACCTATGTGACTTTGGTAAGACTTTTTAGCGCCTACTTTTGAGCTAGTGGGCTAAGATTTGAAACAAACGATCGGTGGGAATCCAGCTTTCAGGGGAGGCCTCCCCCGAGTGTCTGGACGGCTGTGGGGCCGAGCGGCGAGCGTTAAAGCACTCAGTTTCGGTCCAGTAGGCGGACTTTATTGACTAAATTGTAACATGACGACCTATGTGATTTTGGCAGGACTTTTTAGCGCTTACTTTTGAGCTAGTGGGCTAAGATTTGAAACACATTATCGGTGGTAATCCAGCTTTCAGGGGAGTCCTCCCCCGAGTCTCTGGACGGCTGTGGGGGCGAACGGCGAGCGTCAAAGCACTCGGTTTCTCTCCAGTAGTTGGCTTTTATTGACTAAATTGTAACATGACGACCTATGTGACTTTGGCAGGACTTTTTAGCGCTTACTTTAGAGCTAGTGGGCTATGATTTGAAACAAACGATCGGTGGGAATCCATCTTTCAGGGGAGGCCTCCACCGAGTCTCTGGACGGCTGTGGGGGCGAACGGCGAGCGTCAAAGCACTCGGTTTCGGTCCAGTAGTAGGCCTTTATTGACTAAATTGTAACATGACGACCTATGTGATTTTGGCAGGACTTTTTAGCGCTTACTTTAGAGCTAGTGGGCTATGATTTGAAACAAACGATCGGTCCGAATCCAGCTTTCAGAGGAGGCCTCCCCCGAGTCTCTGGACGGCTGTGGGGGCGAACGGCGAGCGTCAAAGCACTCGGTTTCTCTCCAGTAGTTGGCCTTTATTGACTAAATTGTAACATGACGACCTATGTGACTTTGGCAGGACTTTTTAGCGCTTACTTTAGAGCTAGTGGGCTATGATTTGAAACAAACGATCGGTGGGAATCCAGCTTTCAGGGGAGGCCTCCACCGAGTCTCTGGACGGCTGTGGGGGCGAACGGCGAGCGTCAAAGCACTCGGTTTCGGTCCAGTAGTAGGCCTTTATTGACTAAATTGTAACATGAAGACCTATGTGATTTTGGCAGGACTTTTTAGCGCTTACTTTTGAACTAGTGGGCTAAGATTTGAAACACATTATCGGTGGTAATCCAGCTTTCAGGGGAGTCCTCCCCCGAGTCTCTGGACGGCTGTGAGGCCGAGCGGCGAGCGTTAAAGCATTCAGTTTCGCTCGAGTACCATGACGACCGATTTGACTTCGGCACGACTTTAGGTCGGCTAATTTCTGCCTAGCGGGCTAGGAATTTACACAGACAAGCCTTGGGAATCCAGCTTTCAACGGAGGCCTCTTCCAAGCCTCTCGGAGCTCGTGAGGCCGAACGGCGAGCGTCAAAGCACTCGGTTTCGCTCCAGTAGTAGGCTTTTATTGACTAAATTGTAACATGACGACCTATGTGACTTTGGGAGGACTTTTTAGCGCTTACTTTAGAGCTAGTGGGCTAAGATTTGAAACAAACGATCGGTGGGAATCCAGCTTTCAGAGGAGGCCTCCCCCGAGTCTCTGGACGGCTGTGGGGGCGAACGGCGAGCGTCAAAGCACTCGGTTTCTCTCCAGTAGTTGGCCTTTATTGACTAAATTGTAACATGACGACCTATGTGATTTTGGCAGGACTTTTTAGCGCTTACTTTAGAGCTAGTGGGCTATGATTTGAAACAAACGATCGGTGGGAATCCAGCTTTCAGGGGAGGCCTCCACCGAGTCTCTGGACGGCTGTGGGGGCGAACGGCGAGCGTCAAAGCACTCGGTTTCGGTCCAGTAGGAGGCCTTTATTGACTAAATTGTAACATGACGACCTATGTGATTTTGGCAGGACTTTTTAGCGCTTACTTTTCAGCTACTGGGCGAAGATTTGAAACAAACGATCGGTGGGAATCCAGCTTTCAGGGGAGGCCTCTTCCAAGCCTCTCGGAGTTCGTGGGCCCGAACGGCGAGCGTCAAAGCACTCGGTTTCGCTCCAGTCTTAGGCCTTTATTGACTAAATTGTAACATGACAACCTATGTGACTTTGGCAGGACTTTTTAGCGCTTACTTTTGACCTAGTGCGCTAAGATTTGAAACAAACGATCGGTGGGAATACAGCTTTAAGGGGAGTCCTCCCCCGAGTCTCTGGACGGCTTTGCGGCCGAGCGGCGAGCGTTAAAGCACTCAGTTTCGTTCCAGTAGTAGGCCTTTATTGAATACATTGTAACATGACGACCTATGTGATTTTGGCAGGACTTTTTAGCGCTTACTTTTGAGCTAGTGGGCTAAGATTTGAAACACATTATCGGTGGGAATCCAGCTTTCAGGGGAGTCGTCCCCCGAGTCTCTGGACGGATGTGGGGCCGAACGGCGAGCGTTAAAGCACTCAGTTTCGCTCGTGTACCATGACGACCGATTTGACTTCGGCACGACTTTAGGTCGCTTAATTTCAGCCTAGCGGGCTAGGAATTCACACAGACAATCCTTGGGAATCCAGCTTTCAGGGGAGAACTCTTCCAAGCCTCTCAGAGGTCGTGAGGCCGAACGGCAAGCGTCAAAGCACTCGGTTTCGCTCCAGTAGTAGGCCTTTATTGACTAAATTGTAACATGACAACCTATGTGACTTTGGCAGGACTTTTTAGCGCTTACTTTTGACCTAGTGCGCTAAGATTTGAAACAAACGATCGGTGGGAATCCAGCTTTCAGGGGAGTCCTCCCCCGAGTCTCTGGACGGCTTTGGGGCCGAGCGGCGAGCGTTAAAGCACTCAGTTTCGGTCCAGTAGTAGGCCTTTATTGAATAAATTGTAACATGACGACCTATGTGATTTTGGCAGGACTTTTTAGCGCTTACTTTTGAGCTAGTGGGCTAAGATTTGAAACACATTATCGGTGGGAATCCAGCTTTCAGGGGAGTCCTCCCCCGAGTATCTGGACGGATGTGGGGCCGAACGGCGAGCGTTAAAGCACTCAGTTTCGCTCGAGTACCATGACGACCGATTTGACTTCGGCACGAATTTAGGTCGCTTAATTTCAGCCTAGCGGGCTAGGAATTCACACAGACAATCCTTGGGAATCCAGATTTCAGGGGAGGCCACTTCCAAGCCTCTCAGAGGTCGTGGGGCCTATCGGCGAGCGTCAAAGCACTCGGTTTCGCTCCAGTAGTAGGCCTTTATTGACTAAATTGTAACATGACAACCTATGTGACTTTGGCAGGACTTTTTAGCGCTTACTTTTGACCTAGTGCGCTAAGATTTGAAACAAACGATCGGTGGGAATCCAGCTTTCAGGGGAGTCCTCCCCCGAGTCTCTGGACGGCTTTGGGGCCGAGCGGCGAGCGTTAAAGCACTCAGTTTCGGTCCAGTAGTAGGCCTTTATTGAATAAATTGTAACATGACGACCTATGTGATTTTGGCAGGACTTTTTAGCGCTTACTTTTGAGCTAGTGGGCTAAGATTTGAAACACATTATCGGTGGGAATCCAGCTTTCAGGGGAGTCCTCCCCCGAGTATCTGGACGGATGTGGGGCCGAACGGCGAGCGTTAAAGCACTCAGTTTCGCTCGAGTACCATGACGACCGATTTGACTTCGGCACGAATTTAGGTCGCTTAATTTCAGCCTAGCGGGCTAGGAATTCACACAGACAATCCTTGGGAATCCAGATTTCAGGGGAGGCCACTTCCAAGCCTCTCAGAGGTCGTGGGGCCTATCGGCGAGCGTCAAAGCACTCGGTTTCGCTCCAGTAGTAGGCCTTTATTGACTAAATTGTAACATGACGACCTATGTGACTTTGGCAAGACGTTTTAGCGCTTACGTTTGAGCTAGTGGGCTAAGATTTGAAACAAACGATCGGTTGGAATACAGCTTTCAGGGGAGGCCTCCCCCGAGTCTCTGGACAGCTGTGGGGCCGAACGGCGAGCGTCGAAGCACTTGGTTTCTCTCCAGTAGTAGGCCTTTATTGACTAAATTGTAACATGACGACCTATGTGACTTTGGCAGGACATTTTAGCGCCTAGTTTTGAGCTAGTGGGCTAAGATTTGAAACAAACGATCGGTGGGAATCCAGCTTTCAGGGGAAGCCTCACCCGAGTCTCTGGACGTCTGTGGGGCCGTGCGGCGAGCGTTAAAGCACTCAGTTTCGGTCCAGTAGGAGGCCTTTATTGAGTAAATTGTAACATGACGACCTATGTGATTTTGGCAGGACTTTTTAGTTCTTACTTTTGACCTAGTGCGCTAAGATTTGAAACAAACGATCGGTGGGAATCCAGCTTTCAGGGGAGTCCTCCCCCGAGTCTCTGGACGGCTGTGGGGCCGAGCGGCGAGCGTTAAAGCACTCAGTTTCGCTCGAGTACCATGACGACCGATTTGACTTCGGCACGACTTTAGGTCGCTTAATTTCTACCTAGCGGGCTAGGAATTTACACGAACAAGCCTTGGGAATCCAGCTTTCAAGTGAGGCCTCTTCCAAGCCTCTCGGAGCTCGTGAGGCCGAACGGCGAGCGTCAAAGCACTCTGTTTCGCTCCAGTAGTAGGGTTTTATTGACTAAATTGTAACATGACGACCTATGTGACTTTGGCAGGACTTTTTAGCGCCTACTTTTCAGCTACTGGGCGAAGATTTGAAACAAACGATCGGTGGGAATCCAGCTTTCAGGGGAGGCCTCTTCCAAGCCTCTCGGAGGTCGTGGGCCCGAACGGCGAGCGTCAAAGCACTCGGTTTCGCTCCAGTCTTAGGCCTTTATTGACTAAATTGTAACATGACGACCTATGTGATTTTGGCAGGACTTTTTAGCGCCTACTTTTCAGCTACTGGGCTAAGATTTGAAACAAACGATCGGTGGGAATCCAGCTTTCAGGGGAGGCCTCTTCCAAGCCTCTCGGAGGTTGTGGGGCCGAACGGCGAGCGTTAAAGCACTCAGTTTCTCTCCAGTAGTCGGCCTTTATTGACTAAATTGTAACATGACGACCTATGTGACTTTGGCAAGACTTTTTAGCGCCTACGTTTGAGCTAGTGGGCTAAGATTTGAAACAAACGATCGGTGGGAATCCAGCTTTCAGGGGAGGCCTCCCCCGAGACTCTGGACGGCTGTGGGGCCGAGCGGCGAGGCGAGCGTTAAAGCACTCAGTTTCGGTCCAGTAGGAGGCCTTTATTGGCTATATTGTAACATGACGACCTATGTGATTTTAGCAGGACTTCTTAGCGCCTACTTTTCAGCTACTGGGCTAAGATTTTAAACAAACGATCGGTGGGAATCCAGCTTTCAGGGGAGGCCTCTTCCAAGCCTCTCGGAGGTCGTGGGGCCGAACGGCGAGTGTCAAAGCACTCGGTGTCGCTCCAGTAGGAGGCCTATATTGACTAAATTGTAACATGACAACCTATGTGACTTTGGCAGGACGTTTTAGCGCTTACTTTTGACCTAGTGCGCTAAGATTTGAAACAAACGATCGGTGGGAATCCAGCTTTCCGGGTAGTCCTCCCCCGAGTCTCTGGACGGCTGTGGGGCCGAGCGGCGAGCGTTAAAGCACTCAGTTTCGCTCGAGTACCATGACGACCAATTTGACTTCGGCACGACTTTAGGTCGCTTAATTTCAGCCTAGCGGGCTAGGAATTCACACAGACAATCCTTGGGAATCCAGCTTTCAGGGGAGGCCTCTTCCAAGTCTCTCGGAGGTCGTGGGGCCTAACGGCGAGCGTCAAAGCACTCGGTTTCGCTCCAGTCTTAGGCCTTTATTGACTAAATTGTAACATGACAACCTATGTGACTTTGGCCGGACTTTTTAGCGCTTACTTTTGACCTAGTGCGCTAAGATTTGAAACGAACGATCGGTGGGAATCCAGCTTTCAGGGGAGTCCTCCCCCGAGTCTCTGGACGGCTTTGGGGCCGAGCGGCGAGCGTTAAAGCACTCAGTTTCGGTCCAGTAGTAGGCCTTTATTGAATAAATTGTAACATGACGACCTATGTGATTTTGGCAGGACCTTTTAGCGCTTACTTTTGAGCTAGTGGGCTAAGATTTGAAACACATTATCGGTGGGAATCCAGCTTTCAGGGGAGTCCTCCCCCGAGTATCTGGACGGATGTGGGGCCGAACGGCGAGCGTTAAAGCACTCAGTTTCGCTCGAGTACCATGACGACCGATTTGACTTCGGCACCAATTTAGGTCGCTTAATTTCAGCCTAGCGGGCTAGGAATTCACACAGACAATCCTTGGGAATCCAGATTTCAGGGGAGGCCACTTCCAAGCCTCTCAGAGGTCGTGGGGCCTATCGGCGAGCGTCAAAGCACTCGGTTTCGCTCCAGTAGTAGGCCTTTATTGACTAAATTGTAACATGACGACCTATGTGACTTTGGCAAGACTTTTTAGCGCTTACGTTTGAGCTAGTGGGCTAAGATTTGAAACAAACGATCGGTGGGAATACAGCTTTCAGGGGAGGCCTCCTCCGAGTCTCTGGACAGCTGTGGGGCCGAACGGCGAGCGTCAAAGCACTTGGTTTCTCTCCAGTAGTAGGCCTTTATTGACTAAATTGTAACATGACGACCTATGTGACTTTGGCAGGACATTTTAGCGCCTAGTTTTGAGCTAGTGGGCTAAGATTTGAAACAAACGATCGGTGGGAATCCATTTTTCAGGGGAAGCCTATCCCGAGTCTCTGGACGGCTGTGGGGCCGAGCGGCGAGCGTTAAAGCACTCAGTTTCGGTCCAGTAGGAGGCCTTTATTGAGTAAATTGTAACATGACGACCTATGTGATTTTGGCAGGACTTTTTAGCGCTTACTTTTGACCTAGTGCGCTAAGATTTGAAACAAACGATTGGTGGGAATCCAGCTTTCAGGGGAGTCCTCCCCCGAGTCTCTGGACGGCTGTGGGGGCGAGCGTTAAAGCACTCAGTTTCGCTCGAGTACCATGACGACCGATTTGACTTCGGCACGACTTTAGGTCGCTTAATTTCTACCTAGCGGGCTAAGAATTTACACGAACAAGCCTTGGGAATCCAGCTTTCAAGTGAGGCCTCTTCCAAGCCTCTCGGAGCTCGTGAGGCCGAACGGCGAGCGTCAAAGCACTCTGTTTCGCTCCAGTAGTAGGGTTTTATTGACTAAATTGTAACATGACGACCTATGTGACTTTGGCAGGACTTTTTAGCGCCTACTTTTCAGCTACTGGGCGAAGATTTGAAACAAACGATCGGTGGGAATCCAGCTAACAGGGGAGGCCTCTTCCAAGCCTCTCGGAGGTCGTGGGCCCGAACGGCGAGCGTCAAAGCACTCGGTTTCGCTCCAGTCTTAGGCCTTTATTGACTAAATTGTAACATGACGACCTACGTGATTTTGGCAGGACTTTTTAGCGCTTACTTTTGAGCTAGTGGGCTAAGATTTGAAACAAATTATCGGTGGGAATCCAGCTTTCGGAGGAGTCCTCCCCCGAGTCTCTGGACGGCTGTGGGGCCGAGCGGCGAGCGTCAAAGCGCTCGTTTTCGCTACAGTAGTAGGCCTTTATTGACTAAATTGTAACATGACAACCTACGTGACTTTGGCAGGACTTTTTAGCGCTTACTTTTGAGCTAGTGGGCTAAGATTTGAAACAAATTATCGGTGGGAATCCAGCTTTCGGGGGAGTCCTCCCCCGAGTCTCTGGACGGCTGTGGGGCCGAGCGGCGAGCGTTAAAGCACTCAGTTTCGGTCCAGTAGGAGGCCTTTATTGACTAAATTGTAACATGACAACCTATGTGACTTTGGCAGGACATTTTAGCGCTTACTTTTGAGCTAGTGCGCTAAGATTTGAAACAAACGATCTGTGGGAATCCAGCTTTCAGGGGAGGCCTCCCCCGAGTCTCTGGACGGCTTTGGGGGCGAACGGCGAGCGTCAAAGCACTCGGTTTCTCTACAGTAGTTGGCCTTTATTGACTAAATTGTAACATGACGACCTATGTGATTTTTGCAGGACGTTTTAGCGCCTAGTTTTCAGCTACTGGGCTAAGATTTGAAACAAACGATCGGTGGGAATCCAGCTTTCAGGGGAGGCCTCTTCCAAGCCTCTCAGAGGTCGTGGGCTCGAACGGCGAGCGTCAAAGCACTAGGTTTCTCTCCAGTAGTCGGCCTTTATTGACTAAATTGTAACATGACGACCTATGTGACTTTGGCAAGACTTTTTAGCGCCTACTTTTGACCTAGTGGGCTAAGATTTGAAACAAACGATCGGTGGGAATCCAGCTTTCGGAGGAGGCCTCCCCAGAGTCGCTGGACGGCTGTGGGGCCGAGCGGCGAGCGTTAAAGCACTCAGTTTCTCTCCAGTAGTAGGCCTTTATTGACTAAATTGTAACATGACGACCTATGTGATTTTGGCAGGACGTTTTTGCGCCCACTTTTCACCTACTGGGCTAAGATTTGAAACAAACGATCGGTGTGAATCCAGCTTTCAGGGGAGGCCTCCCCCGAGTCTCTGGACAGCTGTGGGGCCGAACGGCGAGCGTCAAAGGACTCGGTTTCTCTCCAGTAGTAGGCCTTTATTGACTAAATTGTAACATGACGACCTATGTGTCTTTGGCAAGACTTTTTAGCACCTACTTTTGAGATAGTGGGCTAAGATTTGAAACAAAGCAAAATGTGGGAATCCAGCTTTCAGAAGAGGCCTCTTCCAAGCCTCTCGGAGGTCGTGGGCCGGAACGGCGAGCGTCAAAGCACTCGGTTTCGCTCCCGTAGTAGGCCTTTATTGACTAAATTGTAACATGACAACCTGTGTGACTTTGGCAGGACTTTTTAGCGCTTACTTTTGAGCTAGTGCGCTCAGATTTGAAACAAACGATCGGTGGGAATCCAGCTTTCAGGGGAGGCCTCCCCCGAGTCTCTGGACGGCTATGGGGCCGAGCGGCGAGCGTTAAAGCACTCGGTTTCTCTCCAGTAGTAGGCCTTTATTGACTAAATTGTAACATGACGACCTATGTGACTTTGGCAGGACTTTTTTGCGCCTACTTTTAAGCTACTGGGCTAAGATTTGAAACAAACGATCGGTGGGAATCCAGCTTTCAGGGGAGGCCTCCCCCGAGTCTCTGGACGGCTGTGGGGCCGAGCGGCGAGCGTTAAAGCACCCAGTTTCGGTCCAGTAGGAGGCCTTTATTGACTAAATTGTAACATGACGACCTATGTGATTTTGGCAGGACTTTTTAGCGCCTACGTTTGAGCTATTGGGCTAAGATTTGAAACAATCGATCGGTGGGAATCCAGGTTTCAAGGGAGTCCTCCCCCGAGTTTCTGGACGGCTGTGGGGCCGAGCGGCGAGCGTTAAAGCACTCAGTTTCGCTCGAGTACCATGACGACCGATTTGACTTCGGCACGACTTTAGGTCGCTTAGTTTAAGCCTAGCGGGCTAGGAATTCACAGAGACAATCCTTTGGAATCCAGCTTTCAGGGGAGGCCTCTTCCAAGCCTCTCGGAGGTCGTGGGGCCGAACGGCGAGCGTCATAGCATTCGGTTTCTCTACAGTAGTAGGCCTTTATTGACTAAATTGTAACATGACGACCTATGTGACTTTGGTAAGACTTTTTAGCGCCTACTTTTGAGCTAGTGGGCTAAGATTTGAAACAAACGATCGGTGGGAATCCAGCTTTCAGGGGAGGCCTCCCCCGAGTGTCTGGACGGCTGTGGGGCCGAGCGGCGAGCGTTAAAGCACTCAGTTTCGCTCGAGTACCATGACGACCGATTTGACTTCGGCACGACTTTAGGTCGCCTAATTTCTGCCTAGCGGGCTAGGAATTTACACAGACAAGCCTTGGGAATCCAGCTTTCAAGGGAGGCCTCTTCCAAGCCTCTCGGAGCTCGTGAGGCCGAACGGCGAGCGTCAAAGCACTCGGTTTCGCTCCAGTAGTAGGCTTTTATTGACTAAATTGTAACACGACGACCTATGTGACTTTGGGAGGACTTTTAGCGCTTACTTTAGAGCTAGTGGGCTAAGATTTGAAACAAACGATCGGTGGGAATCCAGCTTTCAGGGGAGGCCTCCCCGAGTCTCTGGACGGCTGTGGGGGCGAACGGCGAGCGTCAAAGCACTCGGTTTCTCTCCAGTAGTTGGCCTTTATTGACTAAATTGTAACATGACGACCTATGTGATTTTGGCAGGACTTTTTAGCGCTTACTTTTCAGCTACTGGGCGAAGATTTGAAACAAACGATCGGTGGGAATCCAGCTTTCAGGGGAGGCCTCTTCCAAGCCTCTCGGAGTTCGTGGGCCCGAACGGCGAGCGTCAAAGCACTCGGTTTCGCTCCAGTCTTAGGCCTTTATTGACTAAATTGTAACATGACAACCTATGTGACTTTGGCAGGACTTTTTAGCGCTTACTTTTGACCTAGTGCGCTAAGATTTGAAACAAACGATCGGTGGGAATACAGCTTTAAGGGGAGTCCTCCCCCGAGTCTCTGGACGGCTTTGCGGCCGAGCGGCGAGCGTTAAAGCACTCAGTTTCGTTCCAGTAGTAGGCCTTTATTGAATAAATTGTAACATGACGACCTATGTGATTTTGGCAGGACTTTTTAGCGCTTACTTTTGAGCTAGTGGGCTAAGATTTGAAACACATTATCGGTGGGAATCCAGCTTTCAGGGGAGTCCTCCCCCGAGTCTCTGGACGGATGTGGGGCCGAACGGCGAGCGTTAAAGCACTCAGTTTCGCTCGTGTACCATGACGACCGATTTGACTTCGGCACGACTTTAGGTCGCTTAATTTCAGCCTAGCGGGCTAGGAATTCACACAGACAATCCTTGGGAATCCAGCTTTCAGGGGAGAACTCTTCCAAGCCTCTCAGAGGTCGTGAGGCCGAACGGCAAGCGTCAAAGCACTCGGTTTCGCTCCAGTAGTAGGCCTTTATTGACTAAATTGTAACATGACAACCTATGTGACTTTGGCAGGACTTTATAGCGCTTACTTTTGACCTAGTGCGCTAAGATTTGAAACAAACGATCGGTGGGAATCCAGCTTTCAGGGGAGTCCTCCCCCGAGTCTCTGGACGGCTTTGGGGCCGAGCGGCGAGCGTTAAAGCACTCAGTTTCGGTCCAGTAGTAGGCCTTTATTGAATAAATTGTAACATGACGACCTATGTGATTTTGGCAGGACTTTTTAGCGCTTACTTTTGAGCTAGTGGGCTAAGATTTGAAACACATTATCGGTGGGAATCCAGCTTTCAGGGGAGTCCTCCCCCGAGTATCTGGACGGATGTGGGGCCGAACGGCGAGCGTTAAAGCACTCAGTTTCGCTCGAGTACCATGACGACCGATTTGACTTCGGCACGAATTTAGGTCGCTTAATTTCAGCCTAGCGGGCTAGGAATTCACACAGACAATCCTTGGGAATCCAGATTTCAGGGGAGGCCACTTCCAAGCCTCTCAGAGGTCGTGGGGCCTATCGGCGAGCGTCAAAGCACTCGGTTTCGCTCCAGTAGTAGGCCTTTATTGACTAAATTGTAACATGACGACCTATGTGACTTTGGCAAGACGTTTTAGCGCTTACGTTTGAGCTAGTGGGCTAAGATTTGAAACAAACGATCGGTGGGAATACAGCTTTCAGGGGAGGCCTCCCCCGAGTCTCTGGACAGCTGTGGGGCCGAACGGCGAGCGTCGAAGCACTGGGTATCTCTCCAGTAGTAGGCCTTTATTGACTAAATTGTAACATGACGACCTATGTGACTTTGGCAGGACATTTTAGCGCCTAGTTTTTAGCTAGTGGGCTAAGATTTGAAACAAACGATCGGTGGAATCCAGCTTTCAGGGGAAGCCTCACCCGAGTCTCTGGACGACTGTGGGGCCGTGCGGCGAGCGTTAAAGCACTCAGTTTCGGTCCAGTAGGAGGCCTTTATTGAGTAAATTGTAACATGACGACCTATGTGATTTTGGCAGGACTTTTTAGTTCTTACTTTTGACCTAGTGCGCTAAGATTTGAAACAAACGATCGGTGGGAATCCAGCTTTCAGGGGAGTCCTCCCCCGAGTCTCTGGACGGCTGTGGGGCCGAGCGGCGAGCGTTAAAGCACTCAGTTTCGCTCGAGTACCATGACGACCGATTTGACTTCGGCACGACTTTAGGTCGCTTAATTTCTACCTAGCGGGCTAGGAATTTACACGAACAAGCCTTGGGAATCCAGCTTTCAAGTGAGGCCTCTTCCAAGCCTCTCGGAGCTCGTGAGGCCGAACGGCGAGCGTCAAAGCACTCTGTTTCGCTCCAGTAGTAGGGTTTTATTGACTAAATTGTAACATGACGACCTATGTGACTTTGGCAGGACTTTTTAGCGCCTACTTTTCAGCTACTGGGCGAAGATTTGAAACAAACGATCGGTGGGAATCCAGCTTTCAGGGGAGGCCTCTTCCAAGCCTCTCGGAGGTCGTGGGGCCCGAACGGCGAGCGTCAAAGCACTCGGTTTCGCTCCAGTCTTAGGCCTTTATTGACTAAATTGTAACATGACGACCTATGTGATTTTGGCAGGACTTTTAGCGCCTACTTTTCAGCTACTGGGCTAAGATTTGAAACAAACGATCGGTGGGAATCCAGCTTTCAGGGGAGGCCTCTTCCAAGCCTCTCGGAGGTTGTGGGGCCGAACGGCGAGCGTTAAAGCACTCAGTTTTCTCTCCAGTAGTCGGCCTTTATTGACTAAATTGTAACATGACGACCTATGTGACTTTGGCAAGACTTTTTAGCGCCTACGTTTGAGCTAGTGGGCTAAGATTTGAAATTAACGATCGGTGGGAATCCAGCTTTCAGGGGAGGCCTCCCCCGAGACTCTGGACGGCTGTGGGG